>NW_018228239.1:0-5939 GCF_001263595.1 Phalaenopsis equestris
TGTAATCTTAAAATATTTAAGATCACAAAAACTAACACGCATGAGTTGAATTTCTATAGGAATACATGTCTATGCTGAAACAATGCGATGAAATTAACAATAAATCTATAGATGCTAGATTGAAAATTTATATTACAACTATGATACCGAGTTTTATGTAATCTTAAAATATTTAAGATCACAAAAACTAACACGCATGAGTTGAATTTCTATAGGAATACATGTCTATGCTGAAACAATGCGATGAAATTAACAATAAATCTATAGATGCTAGATTGAAAATTTATATTACAGCTATGATACCGAGTTTTATGTTGTAAAATCATTTTGACGTTAGAGACTATTAATTTACCCAGGAAGTCGTACTATATTATTGATGTGGGAGATTTACGCCTTACCACTTTAGTGACATGGGCATAAAGAGCCGCTGGAGCCCATCCCATACTTGCTTCATCTGGACCAAACTGGTCTAGACCTGGGAAGCCGACTGGCATTCCCACGTTGGTTTAGCGTCTCCTTTCTATTAAGAGATTCAATTCTAAGAATCTAGGGCTTATTTATGTGTTTCTTTATTTCAGGCTTTCAATTTTGACGTATGTTTTCTACAAGACAGTTGCCGTCATCCACTTTATTCCCTTCTAGGGCTATATCGAATAGTGGGTGGTGCTTTAACTGTAGCTTGTCCAACATGGTGATCTCCTTCCAAATGATTGAGTGGTTCTTTGGATATAGCTCATCCTCATAAGGGTATTTATCTCCGACTTTTTCATCATCCACATTCCTCCCCTAATTGTTGGCATCACCTTTCCTCGCTCTCAGAACCACAGACAACATTCTAGTTGTCTTTTTTGCCTCTGCTTTAAAGTGGTTGTACAAAATATTCTTTGTATTTTGCATGTAAAAGTCTATTGTTCGGCTACTCTCTGGCTGGATTATTTGAGCTTAATTGGTTTTGAGACTGTAGAACTATTTTAGTCAACTAGGCTTGGTCGACATTGCAGATCGGCTGATCTTGTTTGGCTATCCACCCTTGATAATAGATAAGGGGACTTTTGGATGTCCCCGGTACGATTGGAGATGTTGAGGAACTAGCCAACTGGACCACTCGATTCAGCTTCTTCGTAGTGGTTGGCTCGGATGTTTTGTCATCTCATTTCTGACCAAACGGTTCGAACTTCGGATCGTTTGGTCTTCTTTTTGTCCTCCTCGTGACTCGGTCGGCTTTGGCTCAGATAGCTACACTCGGTCAGAAAAGTGGGTCTCAAATTCTTTTATCGGGGGGCACTCCCTCATCGTACTTTTCTCCTCTTGGCCATTAGATCTCAGAATTAGCTTTGGTACATTTTTGATGTACAGACTTATTTATACTAAACAATAATAAATAATAAAAGACTAAATTACTCTTATGCTCCACCATAACAAAACTCCCCTCTCAAAAAGACATTGTCCTCAAGTTGGAAAAAAAGAATTTGTTGTTGAATCAAGTTGTTTAGCTCCCACATGGCGTCCTCATCTAGCAATCCTTTCCAATTAATCAGAAATTCATAGTGACCCTCAAGAGTTTGAAATGCAATCTTGAGCACATCTTTCAGCCGCATCCGAACATGTTGTTACCCAAACTTCAAGTCAATCTTGGAAGAAATTGCAACCCTAGACAACTCATCAAGTAGCTCATCGGTCACCGGGATGGGAAATTTGTCAACTATTTTTTTTTTGTTGTATTCAATGTCCGATAATCCACATAGAAACACAAACTTTCATCCTTTTTCTTTACAAATGAGACAGAGCAAGAGAAAGAGCTCACTCTACATTGTATGATCCCAACCTCTAAAAACTCTTAAATCCATCTCGCAATATCGTCCTTTTACACCTAGGGTTAGTGATATGGGCAACACAGTTACGAAACAAACTCCCAACTTCAGGATTATTGCATGCTCAAACCGCTCCCCATTCCTTCGCTCGACCCCTTGACTCCAGGTCCCCCTAAAGCAATGACACTGCTGTGATACCGCATAATCCTTCAGATTGTTGTCGCTCGAATCCATTCCAGATTCCTGCACAATCTCACAACTCCAGATCCACCTAAAGCCGTGATGCTGCCCTAATGTTGCGTGAATCCTTCTAATTGTTGCAACTAGTGTCCGTTCCCGATTTTGTCGCTCGATGTTGCGGCCAGCGGCTAAGGGTTGTGTGAAACTCCACAATCTTCTTCATTTCTTTGAAAACCATGAATCTCCCCTCCATAAAAGAAAGTTGTGCTTCTATGATCCAGAAATGCTCATCCAATTCAGATCTGATATGGCTCAACTTTTCATCTAATTTCCCTCTATATTGCAATTTTTTGGTTGTCATTGCTCCATGTCCCATTTTGAAACTACTTTATATTGTGATCCCGCTTCCCAGCTGTCTAAAATCATAGTTGAATCTCACTGTCCCACAAAGCTAGCGACTGTATCACTCGATCCCGTACGATTGGAGGGGGCAGAAAAAGCAAGAGGTAGAAGATCCAATCCCGTCATCGCGCCCAGCTAGCTCTTATCGCGACTACATCGAAAAAGGCAACGACTGTATGTCGCAAACTCGTTGATCTTCCCAACTTGCTCGAATCGAGAATGTTTTGCGAGGTTGGGTCACCAACGCGACGCCCCGTAAGCCATGATCTCGTTGTTGCTTCCCAGCTAGCTCGAATCGTGCAGTCTTGCGATGCATGGTCACGATGGTACACCGCAATCCAACATTTTCCTGTACACCATGATCCCGACAATGGCGTCCCAACTAGATCGAATTTCAACTACATCGAGATGTTCGGTTACGAACGATCTATCTTGGTTTCCCGGAGAATTATTGCGACTCGGGCTTCGTAGTGAAGAAGGATCTATGATCTGATACCAAATTGATATGAATCAAAGCCAAACTTAGCGACAAATTGCAAGAAATATACGAAAAAACCCAAATTAAGGCTAATTTGATTAATCTCCAAGCAAGCAAATAAGAACTCCAAACAATACACTCAAATGCATAGAAGATAAGCGCCTACAATTCAAGAAGTAGGTGATCTCTCCCAAACTCTAACCCTAGCACCTACAATTCGAGAGGAAGATGACACCTTCCCAAAACCCCAACCCTAATATTCAAGACAATAATCTCATCATAACCCTAACCCTAAAAATATTATATCCCTATTTATACAAAATAATAATAAATAATAAAAGATTAAATTTCCCTTAGACACCGGCGTAACTGATTGTTCGATTTTTATTTAATTTTTAAAAATTTTTTTTGAGGAATCTCATATAGCAAAATTATATTGTAATGAAGTGTTAACTTGTGAAGGTTAACTAAGAAAATTGACTCTGATAGTGCCATACAATTCACGTGTAGTTCTTTAACAAACTCAGTAAAAAAAAAGGAAACCTGGTTCAAATTTTCAGTTGACCATCACACACAAATTAGCGGTCAAACAAAGTAGTTAATGGTAGTTTAGGTGATCAGTTAAGTTGTTCGAGTAAACAGCACACATCTAGAGGGGATTTGATACAATTAATGGCTGAGTGTATGTATAATTTATTAGCTAATAAGTCTAAAAGCATGATTTCATTTGAAGTTGTCAAAAGTTAATAGCCTAGAAAATCCAAACCATGTTGAACTTTATGTCAAATCTAGATCTAGTGAATTTGTATAAACATTTATAGAACATATGCATATTTTTTATGAAGGTATTCATAGATGACTAATAATTAATTATAGCAAATAAAAGTTTGTTGCTAATCTAAACAAGAGGTGAAATCCAAACCAAAAGACATGCTAATGGTGCTTCAAAATAAAAAAAAGAATACCTGCAAAAGTCTTTAGCAATTACTGAAGAAAAGTGAGTCATACAGAGTTTTGAAATTTATTAGGACCATAAAACACTTAAAATTCCAATATATACTAGCATATTGAATTGAGTAAAACTTGATAGCTTCCGTGTAATTTCTATTTTGGGGTCCTTTTTTGGGCGGTCAATTGCAGTAAAATTAAATATTAAAATAAAAGGTTATCTTTATATGTATTTATGAGCACTTGCTGGATATGTATTCTTTAAATGCTTCATAGATAGATTTAGGTATTTACTTTCAGGGGATACTCCTTAATTCACCGCCCTGATTTTTTCTTTCTGTGATTTCTATCATTACAGTTGCCATCCACAATCATTAGTTGGATTTGTATAAGAATCTATATTTATCATTGTTTTCATGATAGAATTTTTTATTTGGGGCAGTCATTAATTATATATTGCAATGAATAAAGCCTAATAACAAAGTTTGGGTAAAGTTAAGAATTAGTAACCTAAGGATTGTGAAGTTGTGTTTTTTACTTTGCATCTCATCCATGTTGTATTAGAAGCCCTAAACCCTTAAATGACCTACATCATTTAACTTTATTAATCCTCATTGAAAACAACTTGGTCAAAATTTATGTTGATGATCAATTTTGACAATAAGTTTTACCTTCAAAGAACAAATCCAAAGCTTTTAAAAAGGATGAAACAATTATGGATGATCAAGAAGTTCAAAAATTAGATGCCTGCAATTAGAGGTAACTTGAAGAATAAGCAGCTTGCCTTTGCCAATCACATAGGTTGATACAGTTGAAAACTAACAGAACAATTTATAAACTTATTAGGCAGCTAGAAAGCAATAAAGTAACAAGAAACATAAATGATTAACCCTATAAACTGTATCCTAAAGAGCTATTATTACAGAAGAGCGATATAAAATTGGGGAAATTACGAACCTGATAGATTAAGATGAGGAACAATCTGCCTATATCGCTCGAGGGCCTCCACAAAACCACAACAAGGACGGTGATCGCCGAAAAAACTGAACACATGTTGGTCTCGAGTGGATGCTTTTGCAGAAAGCAAAAAAATAAAGTCATGAGAAGCGAAATAACATAGCAAACTGTTACAAGAAATAAGCACAGATAGAAAGCGCTCACCATCACCGAACCCAAAACAAGGTATCAAGTTGTCCTCATCAAAGGAAGAAAGAGTACGACCAAGGATAGAAATGGCTTGCTCATATGGATTAGGGGCCTTGCTAAGAGCATGGAGAGATTTCCTTCTAAATGAATGCCTTCCTGTGGTGTGTAGACAGGTATGGTCACTTCTTAGACATTTTAAACGAGGGGCATTTACAGACATACCACACAATTCTTATGTATTTACATATCTAACACCAAAATTTTGGTATATACATGCATAGCGCTCAAATCTTTAATATCACTATCACCTACTTTTTAAAAGTTAAATAAAACTTTTTATACATAGCTTTATCACACCAAAGTGTTATAAATGTAAATATGAAAGCTTTGGTGCTAGATATGTAAATATACGAGAATTGTGAGGCATGTATGTAAATCTTTCTATAAACTAACAAACAAACAAACCAACAAAAAAAAACACAGAATATGGTAAACAACAGCATCAATATGTTGATGCTAAAAAACACATCATTTCACCTGTCCATTCATTGCTTTTTGTGAAGTCAATACCGAGAATTAAATTAGATGATTCGAGACCAGATTCTCTCAACGCCGATGTTACCTAAATCAAATAAGAAAACAATTAAGATTTAAAATAGAAAACAGATAAAATAGGTTAAGAAAGTGCACATGGCCCAAGAAAACTGTAAAAGCACAAGAAAACTGCTTAAAAACTCACAATCAGATTCAACAAATTCCTTTGCTCATGTCATGCATAAGAAAAATATTTTCTCTACAGGAGACAACGGGTAAACGCTTAATTTATTTCCTTATGAACAGTGATTGATTGGAAAGAATCGTTTTTCCATCTTTCTCGCCTTTTATTTTCTTGTTTTCGGTATTTTGTGGAATAATAGCAAGCACATATGCGCATGCTTGTTATTTCAAAGTTATGAGAACAGTAACATTCCTGC
>NW_018228240.1:0-398 GCF_001263595.1 Phalaenopsis equestris
CATTATAATATTTTATGACCCGACCAACACTCTTTTGACGTCTAGCAAGATGGCCGAAGATTTTATTGCAAATCGATAAAACTTTTGTTCCTCTCCAAGCAATCAAGAGACAGATTTTAGTAGAATTTCTCGCTACACACCCACTTCCAGCTGAGTCCCCACTCGACGATGAACTATCAGATGAGCAGATACTGCAAATAGAACCCTCCAATGTCAGACATTGGGAAATGTAATTTGATGGAGCTTCTTCAACCAGGAAAGATAAAGGATCAGAAAGAGTTATATCAGATAAAGGAGAGATTGGTCTATTTTTTATCACGCAAAATAAAGGTAAAAGAGCCGTGTACAAATAACGAAGTAGATTATGAAGTGTTAATCACCAGGTTGGAATTGGCAAT
>NW_018228241.1:0-1861 GCF_001263595.1 Phalaenopsis equestris
TTGCTCTAAGTGAGGAGTGCAGCGCTATACTTCAGTAAAATTTTCCTCGAAAACTTAAAGAACATTGTAGCTTTACAATTCCTTGTGTAATTAGAAAAAGTTTATGTGGAAAAGCTTTATGTAATTTAGCATCGAGCATTAATGTGATGCCTCTATCTATATTTAAAAGGTTAGGTTTAACCAATATTTCTCCCACTACTATAACCCTTCTGTTAGCTAATCGATCTAGTATTTATCCAAAAGGAGTTATGGAAGATGTGCTTGTTAAAGTGGATAAATTTATCTTTCCTATGGACTTTATTGTATTAGATATGGAGGAAAATAAAGATATTCCCAGATGGGAAAATAAAGATATTCCCATTATTTTGGGGAGACCTTTTCTTATTACTAGACAGGCTATGATAGATGTGCAAAAAGGAAAGTTAACTATGAATATTAATGACCATGAAACCACTTTTGATGTTTTAAAGGCTATGAAATATCCAGCTGAGAGAAATGATGATGATTGTTTTCGGATGGACGAAATTGATTATCTAAGTAAAAACCATTTTCAAAAGAGTTTTGAAAATAAGTTAACAGATGAGATTAAAATGGAGTTTCATGATGAGTCTAAAATGTTGTTTAAAGAAGACTGTATGTATGTTCAGGAGAGATGTGAAATGATGGACGTTACCAAAAATAGTAAACTTTTAATTCTATCTATTGAGAAATCTCATGAACTTAAGATGAATGTACCCTATACTATTTTAAAGTCTTCCAATTTAGGGAATTCATCTACACCACCAGTCTTTATATCTTTAGATTTGACTCAATCACAAGAAAAACCCGAATTGAATGATGAACGGATAAAATTATTGAATTAAGACTTGGAAGAGAATTTGAGGATATATTTCAAAAAAAATGAGAAAAGAGGATAAGGAAATTGAAAGATCAATGGAAGAAATTCCTGAAGAATTGGAAGATAATTTGAAACAAAAGAGTAACATAAAAAATATTGATCTAGAATCTGAATTATCTAGAGAGAATTTGATCCAAAATTTGGGAGATCGTGAAGTATCATATAAAGATCCATTTATTATAAATTTCAAGGATGATATTAATATGCAAATTGAGAAAATTAATAGAAGAAAATTGGATCTAGAAAGAAATATGAGGAACAAGGATGTGAATCAATATGAAAAGGAAGAGCTGAAAGAAAAATTTAAATTCGAGGACTTTGTAGGAATCCCTAGATCTGGAAAAAATTGGGCTATTTATCTAGGATTGCTTAATTGGAATTTTGATCTAGGTGGAATCATTTGTCGGGTTAGCAATGTTAAATCAAACGCTTTATGGGAGGCAACCCATAGTTATCTGTGTGATTTGATTTAGTATGCTTAAGAGTCATGATTGTTAGTGTTGTATTGTGTTTGCTTTAGTGTGGATTGATCTGTTTGCTTGATGTTTGGTAGATGTTTGGATTGTTAGTGTTTCGATTGGCTTTTTGTGTGTCATGAGGGAGATGATTCATTAAATTCTTATTATGGTTAGACTTGCTTAAATTCTCATTATGGTTAGACTTTTATGTTCTCTTATAGTAGTTGGATTGACGAGTCCACTATAATTTAGGTCTCACCCGAACTTGAGTTTTATAAGAGAAATTATAAATTTTAACAGTGATAGTTCCATCTTATATTTGTTACTTCTTTTCTTGGACTTAGTTTTCATTTAATAGGAGTCTCGAACTTATTTGATGAGTAACTTATGGATGATTTTACACTGTACTTATAACTGCTAGAGGTGCTTAATTATTGGGATATGGTGATGTCTGGTGTTGGTGCTCGAGAACCAATATATCAGGGATAATCTTATCTTTGGGATT
>NW_018228241.1:2534-5078 GCF_001263595.1 Phalaenopsis equestris
ATTTAAGTTTGTGGGAGGGAAGAAAAAGATTAACTATTAAATGTCCTCTATTTAATTATTTTCAAAAATTATTTATATGATTTTATGTAGTGAATTTAATTCAGGTAACTATATTTTGTAACTATTTAAATATTATGGTAGATTTAAAGAAATATTTTGCAATAAAAATTAATTCTGTAACTTAAGATACTTAGTATAAGAGAATAAGATTATAATTAGTTATTTAAAGTAAAGGAAACTATATTTTTAAGTATTAAGAATCTGGAAATTTATTTGAGAAGAAAATATTGGGGCTCAATGATATAAAAACTATGAAATATTTATAAGGTAAATGAATGCTTTGAGTTTCAAATTCAGGGAAAGAAATGTGATGTTCAAAATCATTAAAAAGCTATCCAAATATAGTAATCCTCACTTAAGAAAAGGAAAAAGAAAGGATTGACAACAATCCCTGAAAAGAAAAGAAAAATATATAGGATTGAAAGCAATCCAAATAAAAAGAAAAGAAAAGAATTGGCTTCATTGGACCAACCTAAAGGGAAAACCTAAATACATTCCTGAATTTATATTTATAAATTAGCATCTTTTACTAATAGTGTTCTCATGAAGTTCTTATCATTTAAATATTCTAAGTGACTGCATATTACACATATAGTCATTCTTGAAATGAGTAAAAAACTAGAACTTTTAAACTTGATGACTAGATAATCTTGTACCTAGAGAGTTAATTTAATTACTTGAATTTTTTCTGAAAATCTCACTATGATATTTACTTAAATCAAACTTATAGTATTTCTGAATTAAAACTTTACTACAATAGATCATAACTTTTATGTAGTACTAAAATTACTTGAGGACAAGTAATAGTTAAGTTAGGAAAATATGTTTAGATTTTCATACCAATTTTACACTGATTTTGATGATATTTCACTTTAAAGAAGATTATTTTTGATGTTTTGTTGCAGGTATGATGAATTATGGTCATTGGAGCAAAAAAATGCAAAAATGGTGCAATTTGGAGCAAAAATGAGCAAGAAATGCAATTTTGCCCTGTCACCTTTCGATAAGTCTTTTGATGCTTAAACTCTTTTACACTTCTTGAATCTTTTTGAATGGCATTAAAACTTAAAGGAAGGTTGTTTTCATGCTTATTTTGTAGGGCTATCTGTTAGGAACACAACACAACTGAAATGGGGTGAAACGGAGCTAAAACGGAGCCAAGCAGAGCGTAACGGTGGAGCTGCACAGTCTGCTCCCCGAAGGCGCCGGCGCCGACGGCAAGATTTACCGGAGAAGACCGAAAAATGACAGAAAAGCTCGCGGACAGTGCCCTCGAGTTGAATGCAAATAAATAGGGAAAAATACTTCGATGGACGTAGAACTAGAGATTTTAGGGTGACAGACTAAAATCCTTAATTCGGTCCTATTATTTGAGTACTGAAGCGGAGATGTTAGCCCTCAGGTGAGGGGAACGTGGAAGCTCTGAAGTGAGAGCCGATATCCTCCCAGCATAACCACGGATTCAGTAAACAAGCATAGAATTAGTCAATGTTCTTTATGCCTTGACCAAAGGTTAAAGAATATGATTGCTCCTATTTGACACATACAATATTTAATGCATCTCATTTTTTTACATTATTCAATTCATTACATAAGAATATTAGTTTTTAATATCTTAAAATTCTCCAAACTAATTCATCCAAAAAGGGTTATCTTATGAATTAATATTTACATTTTGTTATAGTTAATATCTTTACATTTAACACATGCATTTATGAGTAGTTGCTAGATAAACATCACTTTAATGGACATTCCAAACTAAAGACTAATTGTAGTAGACTAAAATTAGCTGAAGGGATTTCTTTCCTAACTTCTCTATGGGAGAGCCCTGTATTACTTGGGCAATACGTATACTTGCGTTTGAAATTGTGACTTTACAAAATCATTATAAATATATAAATCTAGGTTCATAAATTACTGCATATTAAAAGTTGCATCTAATTTTTAGTGTCATTGCGGGGGATTTAAATCTTCTAGTAGTGGTGTTAAATTCGTGTATTTTAGGTATATAAAAAGTCGTTGTCATTAATATATTCTTAAAAATAATTCTCCCCACATTTATAGTTCTATTATTCTGAATACAAAAATTTGGAATAGCTCTATCTCTAGTTACCTCACTATGGTGATAAGTCGGTAACAGAGTAGAGGAATTAAAATAGTGCCACGCCTTAGAGGTGGCATTCAGCATGGAAGCAGAAAAATTTACCCGTTCTCGTTGTTTAATCCTCCACGTTCCTTTCTCATCAGAGAGAAAGTTGATCACATCATTCAAGGGGCCTTCCATCGTACTAAAGGATTCATAATGGCAGTTATAAGAGTCTGGTACTTCGTAAAAGGTATTGATGCGGGCGGCATTAAATTCAATAGGAAATCCTCGCACTTGAACGATTCCATCATTAGAATAGATTACATTGGCGTAGAATTCCTTCACAACATTTGCATCAGCTTTATTGGTGGTGTAACAAAAGTTTTCCCACCTCCGCT
>NW_018228241.1:6234-6612 GCF_001263595.1 Phalaenopsis equestris
GAGATATTATTAATTGCATTCATGACATTTTGTACCTCCTTCTCCAATTACTTGATTCTGCACAGGATCACCAGAGTTTTATCAGAAATTAAGGGTTGAACTGGCACTGAATTCTGAGATGATTGATCTACTATAATGGCCATGTCATTTTCATCTTCAAAAGCTGGGAATCTCTCAGTTAGGTCCAAAGGCTTTCAAGGTAAAAGTACATTTTCCCAATTTTCGTAGGACACTTGGAACTGACTGCAAAGTGAGAAAATTGTGGAAGGGTGTCCAAGCCCATAAGTTGATCCATGAACGATCAGGCCCAAAACCTACTTCACAATTATTGATCCAATATTGATCGACAGTCCCCTTTGGATGCAGTAATTCAAAATA
>NW_018228241.1:6730-7174 GCF_001263595.1 Phalaenopsis equestris
AGTTTCATCTGTTAAATATTGGTAAATTTCATTCATCTGGTCTCTTATCGGGACAAAGTTGGAATAATGGCAGACAGGAACGTTCTCAATCATGTATAATTCATTGATCCATGTAGGAGTGAAATTTATCCATCTACCTCGCACATAAATAACTCCCTGATTAATTCCATGCAAATTTTCATAAAATTCTTTTACCACAGGAACAACCATGACAGCGGTAGTATAGCACAACCCTTCCAATCTTCTCCGCACTATCATCTCTTCAATTGCCTTAGAGGGATTATTCAATCTGTGATTTATGAATCCTCGTTCTTTGATCAATCTTTTCTTCGTCAGTAACTTGTTGAAGATTCGCTGCGCTTTCGCACTGATAAACTTTTGCCGATTGAACACTCACATTCTGGGATTATCAGGGGAATTGGATGCCATAGGAATGAAATTGGT
>NW_018228241.1:7251-7907 GCF_001263595.1 Phalaenopsis equestris
GGGAGTTTAAAAGGGTAACTCCCGCCCAAAAATCGCCAAAAACTGCCATTCAAACTCCAGAAACCGCCATCTCGCTGGTCTCGCCGTCAGTGGCGTCGAGGGCGTCGTCGGCAAACCTTCTGTAATTAATTGCCTGAACTCTCGGCAAAAACCCGCCGTCGGTGGCATTGATGGCGCCGTCGACGGCATCAATGGCGTCGTCGGCGCCCAAGGAAAAAATTGCACAGTTTCGCTCTGGTCCGAATGCGTTCCAATTTTTCTACATGGATCCAATTTTTATGATGATTAATGGTTAAATAAGAGTAGTAGAGCTCAATACTACCACAAACTAACGATAATTTCAAATAAAAACTACTATAATCGCAATACACATAAAGATAACTATGGGTTGCCTCCCATAAAGCGCTTGGTTTAACATCGTCAGCCCGACCTATTTAGGTTTATTCAGGTTGACTGATCATTAAAACCTCTTTAAACTTTGGTCTTTTACCCTCAAAATACGGTTTTAATCTATCTCCATTTACTTTAAATCTATTTTCAGTCTTCTGATCTTCAATTTCAACATCTCCGTAAGTATAAACTTGAGTCACAGTAAAGGGTCCTAACCAACGAGACCTCAATTTCCCAGGGAATAACTTCAGCCTAGTATTGTAAAG
>NW_018228241.1:7969-8999 GCF_001263595.1 Phalaenopsis equestris
TCATTTAATTGTAACAATCTCTTCTTACCGGCATCTTTCAAATTATAATTGAATTTTTAATCGACCAATATGCTTTATGCTCCAATTCCACTGGTAAGTGACAAGTCTTTCTAAAAATCTGTCTGTAAGGAGTCATTCCAATAAGAGTCTTATAAGCGGTCCTGTAAGCCCATAATGCTATATCCAATCTTGTGGACCAACTATTCTACTAGGGTTTACAGTCTTTTCAAGTTTTTGTTTTATCTCTCTATCAAAAATGTCAGTATTAGAAACTTCAGCTAACTCACTGGTTTACAGATGATAGGCCGTAGAGATTCTATGAATAATATTAAACTTTTCTGTCAATCTATGAATACATTTATTCCTAAAATCGGATCCTCTGTCAGTAATAATCATTCTAGACATTCCGTATATAATGAATATATTTTTCATTAAAAACCTTGAAACACTTTTAGCGTCACTATGAGGTAAAGCTTCCGCTTCAATCCACTTAGAAATGTAGTCTACTAAAATTAATATGTATAAGTTTCCAAATGAAGAAATAGCCATAAAGTCTAATCCTCAAACATCAAATATCTCAACTTCTAACATGAAATTCAGAGGCATTTCATTTCTTCTAGATATATTTCCTGCTCGTTGACATCGATCACAAGTTTTTATGTATCTATAAACATCTCTAAAGATAGTAGGCCAATAAAATCCAGTGTAAAATTTTATAAGCAGTTTTATTAATTCTAAAATGTCCTCCAAATTCAGAATCATGACATTTCTGAATGATCAACTCAGTTTCTTCATAAGGTACACATCTCATAATCAGATCCTTACATTATTTATATAAATAAGGCTCATCCCAAAAATATGCTTTCGCATCATGAATGAATTTCCTTTGTTGTTGCAATGTCAGCATAGGTGGCAAAATATCACTTACAATATAGTTAACAATATCAGCATACCATGGTATTTTGCACTCATTAATATTGTATTCATCAAGAAAGTTGTCTGTAATTTCATTGTCATTGTCAGATAATTC
>NW_018228242.1:0-2242 GCF_001263595.1 Phalaenopsis equestris
TTGTAATTCTATTTTAATATTAATGAAAGTTTATTGTTGAGTTTTATACTATTTTCTCTACTAGTTCCGGTATCAACTATCTTTAGAAAATGACTGTATATGTATTTTGATAACAATCTTGCTTCTTAAATCCTTTAGGGATTTAATTTCAAGCATGCTTATCATTTTTTTGTCAAGTTTGATTTTTATGAATAAAACCTTTCTACTTAAAGGGTTGATTGGCAAAGGATCCCTATTAATTTTCTTTTATGTGGGTTTAGGCTTGCTTTTCTTATGCCCCCTTAGCTATTATTATAAATATAAGTGGAGATCTTCATGATTATTTTTAGCAGAACAATGGCTTGAGGCTCGGATGTTTTTTTTTAATGGATGCCATCTCATGTGTCATTTAGGATAGATTCTCCAGAAAAAAAGGATATTCTACTAAATAATTGTGGCAAAATATATATTAGCTATCCCATTTCTACACATGATCTTCTGGTGTCTGATAATGCCAACACACTAATTATTTTGGCTCTCCAATTGTGTTTGAAGCACTCTTTTGATCTTTTTATTGGGTTATTTCCTAACTCCAATAAATATGGCTTATGCTTTTCTAAGACTGGCTAACGTTTCCTTGCTATGTGTATTACTTGGTATTAAATGTGCCTCCCTACTTCCAAATGCCTCGAAATTCGTCTCACCCTTTTGAGATTCTTGATTAAGAATTACCAATTTCTCTTTGAAAGACTAAATTGTTGTTACTAGCTGGGGAGCACAAGATTTTATGTTTTTGATAGGATCCAGCATATTAGATCCATCATTTGGAGCATCTATTACAATAGTTTATATATATTTTTTCCCCAATTACGTTTTAAAATTTGGTAGTAATATTTCTATATTAGGGTGTCAATTTGAGTTGATAGATCGGGTTTGATTTTGACTGGAAGTTGATATGACCTGGGTATGCCTTTTTAATCTGTGTATGTACAATTTATGTTTCTTTACACAAAAAGCAAAATAAAATTAGTCTTAAATTTTTTTATATTTCCACACCTTTCTTTTCATTAATTTCAAGATGGTGTCTGAGACATTAAGATTTTACGCAGCAATGAGACCGATTAGAGTGACAAAAGTGTATATTAAGGAACCTCTGAAAGAAGATGGTCGCAGTTACAAGGAAGAAGTGTGTGTTTTAGGACCTGATTACTTGAACAGTTGCAATGAACCTCAAAATAGAAAATTTTAATGCAAAACATGAATAATTGATTATGATATACTAGACCAAAAAAAAAAAGATTAATAATAAAGAAAAATCTTAGTGGCTTCATCTTTGTTTCAACCATTGGGACAACAAATCAAACATGATAAGCTAATTTCCTAGCAAAATTTTATTCCAAAATATTACTGAAATAGCTTGGTTGCTCAAAAGGGTAAATTCTTAGATACTCGCTGTACAAAAAATAATAACTTCATATCATGAAAATTATAACATTCCAATTTGCAAATTGGCTATTCGCAAGAGTTGTTGAAATAGGTTTGCATCTTTCTCTCAAATATTTGATATTTGTCTTTGTGCTTCTATTGCCTAGCCTAGATTGCAACATACTATCAATCATCAAACTCAATTAATATTAGGTTGCTGAATTTTTATTTTATCTGTATCACTTTCAGGACTTGAAGTCAGGAGGATGTTAGCATTGTTGGCATTTGTTCAATACACTGCCTTCTAACTAATGGTATCGTAAGGTAAAAGCCTAAACAATGGGTTTTTATCCACCAAAGTCTTCACCTCAAATTCCAATTAAATTTATAGTAATGATAGTGATGTTTAGTTCTGGCACCATCACATAAGACAAATTTTCTTCCCTACAAAAAATATCCTTTTGCTTATCTCCAAAAATTTAGATAACTTGGTGTGAAATTTGCTTTGAAGTTGGTTACTCATCATTCCTATACCTATCAAACATGCAATTTTTTTCAACCTTTTCTTTACTTACCAGTACTGTGTGGAAGTCATTTAGAATAAAAAATGTCAAGAGCTAGATTTATTTGTTTCATTGCTGGTCTTACCTGTCCAACTTGTTTTTTTTTTATTGAATGTAATATTTGAAGCAAAACAAATTTTTAAACATTTTAACGCCATTATATATGCTCAGTTTTACTAAAGAATTCATGTCCTAAACACTTCATGCCAAAGTGTACTTCGAATCATTTTTAGAATATTGTCTCTTACATCAAAGAGTTATCCACCAAAACTCCA
>NW_018228243.1:0-387 GCF_001263595.1 Phalaenopsis equestris
AAAAATTACCAAACCTCTATGCCAACTCTTAGAAAGGAACAAGATATTTGAATTTACTGAAAGCTGTTTAAATGCCTTTGAGTTATTAAAGGAAAAATTAATCACAGCCCCTATTATAGTTTCACCTAATTGGGAGAAACCATTTGAACTAATGTGTGATGCTGGTGATTATACTATTGGATCTATTCTTAGACAAAGGTATGAAGAAATTTTTAAAGTTATATACTACGCTAGTAAAACTCTTAATGATGCACAAATTAATTATATTGTTACTAAAAAAGAGTTACTGACAATTGTGTATGCTTTAGATAAATTTAGATCTTATTTAATTGGAGCTAAATGTGTTGTGCACACTGATCACTCTGCTATTAAATATCTAATGCAAAA
>NW_018228243.1:819-1386 GCF_001263595.1 Phalaenopsis equestris
GCATGATCAGAAGATTAACCAAAAGAACTTTGAACCAGGATAAGAAGTTTTGCTTTACAACACTATGCTGAAGTTATTCCCTGGGAAATTGAAATCTCGTTGGTTAGGACCCCTTACTGTGACTCAAGTTTATACTTACGTAGCTGTTGAGATTGAAGACCAAAAAATTGAAAATAGATTTAAAGCAAATGGAAAAAGATTAAAACCGTATTTTGAGGGTAAAAGACCAAATTTTAAAGAGGTTTTAATGATCAGTGAACCTGAATGACACCTGAATAGGTCGGGCTGACGACGTTAAACCAAGCGCGTTATGGGAGGCAACCCATAGTTATCTTTACTTTTATTGCGATTATAGTAGTTTTTATTTTAATTTATCATTAGTTTATGGTAGTATTGAGCTCTACTACTCGTATTTAACCTTAAATCATCATAAAAATTTGATCCATAGAGAAAATTGGAACGCATTTGGACCAGAGCGAAACTGCGAAATTTTTTCCTTGGGCGCCAACGGCTGGCTCGACATCGCCGACGATGGGATTTTTCACGAGAGTCATGATAATTAATTCT
>NW_018228243.1:5166-5718 GCF_001263595.1 Phalaenopsis equestris
CCACTATTCATCATCCCCTTCCTCCTAAAAACCTAATTTTTGACCTAGGGCTTGAGAAATCTTGGATTGGGAGGCGATTTCAAGGCCTTTAGACACCGGATTTGATAATCTCTAGGTAAGAGCTTCACTCCAAGTTAAAAATATGGATTTTCACCATGGATTTCTTCCACATTGAGGACATCCAAAAAATTTGAGAATGTGAAGAAAATATTGGGAAGAAATTCATGGAACTTAGTGTTAAACTCTTAGAATTACTTTTGGAAGCCATTATTTGCATATTTGAAGTATATTTTGGAATTTTTCTGTAATTTGATTAGATTGAAATGGCTCCACGTCAAAAGAGACGAATTGAGTTCTACGACTCTCTTTTTTTTCTTTGTCAGTGCAATGGCTCAATCAAGATTTACTTCAGCATTTAAAGGAAAAAAGTGTATACAAGATCGAGTTTTTTAGAGTCCGGGAGGAGAAATTGAACTAGTTATTGTCGAGCGAAGGTGGGAAAACTTTTGTTACACCACCAATAAAGCTGATGCAAATGTTGTGAAAGAATTC
>NW_018228243.1:7408-8865 GCF_001263595.1 Phalaenopsis equestris
CTATCCAGATATAGTAATCCTCACTTGAAAAGGAAAAAGAAAGGATTGACAACAATCCCTGAAAAGAAAAGAAACATATATAGGATTGAAAGCAATCCAAATGAAAAAGAGAAAAGAAAGAAAAAAATATATATATATGAAAGTGAGGAGAAGTTTGAGGATATGCCTAATCAAAAGTTGGCTTCACTGGACCTACCTAAAGGGAAAACCTAAATGCATTCCTGAGCTTACATTTATGGAATATATCTTTTACTAGTAGTGTTCTCATGAAATTCCAATCATGTGAATATTCTAAGTGACTTAATATTGCAATATATAGTCACTCTTGAAATGAATAGAAGACTAGAACTCTTAAACTTGCTGACTAGATAACCTTGTGGCTACAGAGTTAATTCAATTACTTGAATTTTTTTTGAAAATCTCACTATGATATTTATCTAAATCAAACATATATTTATGGATTATATCTTTTACTTGTAGAGTTCTCATGAAGTTCATATCATTTGAATATTCTAAGTGACTTAATATTGCAACATATAGTCATTCTTAAAATGAATAGAAAACTAGAACTCTTAAACTTGATGACTAGATATTCTTGTGGCTGCAGAGTTAATTCAATTACTTCGAATTTTTCTGAAAATCTCACTATGACATTTATTTAAATCAAAATTATAGTATTTTTGAATTAAAACATTACTACAATAGATCATAATTTTTATATAGTACTAAAACTACTTGAGGACAAGTAATAGTTAAATTTGGGGGATTTTGACTAGAGGAAAATATGTTGAGATTTTTATACCTATTTTATATTGTTTTTGATGATATTTCACTTTAAAGAAAAGTATTTTTGATGTTTTATTGCAATAATGATGAATTAGGGTCATTTGAGCAAAAAGGAGCAAATTTGGAGCGAAAAGGACCAAAATGTGAAGAATTGAACTAGGGCACCGACGACGAGATTTTTCCAAGACTCCAGAATTAATTCATTAAGAAGGTTCGCCGACGGCGCCCTCGAGGCCGCCGGTGGCGAGTTCGACAATTATGTCCAACTAGGCTTTGGATGAGGACAAATTCTGAAGAGATGCTTAGGAAACTCTTGGGAAAGCTCATCCACAACTTTAAAAGAAGATTTTAGTCAAAATTTGAGAGAGAGAGACGAGAGACTCTTGAGGTCCTGGAGGTTAAAGAGGTTCCATTAGTGTATAGAGAATTTACTAGAGTGTCAAAAGTGTGAGGAATTCTTCGAGAGATTGTAAGAGTGGAGGGAAAGTGAGAGATTTCCTCCTCATTGCCGCTTCGAAGAGGAATTCTGTGTACTGTAAAGAAAGAAAGAGATTCAGAGGAACTTTGAGGAGTTTTCTTGGGGAGAAATTAGAGATAAGTTTATTTATTATTGTAGTTTGTATGAATTTGCATTTATATATGAATTCTGAGTTTTGTTGTATTTTTCCCAT
>NW_018228243.1:8992-13379 GCF_001263595.1 Phalaenopsis equestris
CAATTCAGTCCTATCGTTTGGGTGCTGAAGTGTAAATGTTAGCCCTCATGTGAAGGGAACGTGGGAGCTCTGAAGTGAGAGCCGGTATCCTCCCAGCTTAGTCGCAGATTCAATAAACAAGCGTAGGATTGGTTAATGTTCTTTATGCCTGGAACAAGGGTAAAGAATAGGTATGCTCCTATTTGACACAATATAATTTGAACTGATTCACTTTATCCATTCACTATAATTTCTTGACAAGGAAAATGATGATTTCTTATATATTTAATATCACATTGAAAAACTTCATTAGTATATTTAGTTATTTAATAGTTATTGAAATTAAATATTTATTTCAATTGCTTATTAGTGACATATAAGCAAATTGAATTTCATTGTTGTGATTAAAGTATTGCTTTTCTAAAATTATAGTTCGTGGTTCTAATATTACTCCCTGTGGGATCGATATCTAGGACTCCATTAGAGCCCTATATTACTTGAGCGATACATATACTTGTGTTGATAAGTGTGACTTTACAATTATTGAATATTTATTACATCCTTATTTATCAAATTTATAACTGTTATTAAGTTTTGGTACAGTTGCTGAGGAATTAAATCTTTTAGCAGGAGTATTAAATACTTATTTTTTTAAGCGTATATAAAGTCGCGGTCAGCTAGTGTTAATTAAACATAACATCTAGCCATTTTGACCCAAATTGAACCCTTTAACCAAATTTGACTTAGCCGTGTCTAGGCCACCTGGACAATGATACCATAGCCACTAAGCTCCTCCTAAGGACCAGGCTAAATTACCATAAATACACCAAAGCATGCTATGGACCAATGGATCCCCAAGTTAAGGGATTTAAACCAATTTTTTGGACTTAACTTGAATAATCTCAACCATAATCACTTACCACAAGTATTTAACCATCATTAGTGACCGTCATCACTCACCATAGGGAGTTAACCATCATTAGCCACTCTTTGACCTTTCTAAGCCAGGAGGTGACCTCTCCTTGGCGGGCCAGCCACCTTGGTGTCCGGAAAATGGCTAAACCTTGAGCCACCACCCACAAATGCAACCCAATTCAAAACTAGAGGCAAAAACAGCTCAACTACTCTTCAGGGCTTCTCTGCCCTCCAAATAAGCAATATTTTCCACCCCCTCAATTGGCCCTGACAGCTAGCCTAGACCATTTTATTTAAAGCTCACCTCCATGGCCAATGGGGGAGAGCTGAAAATTTCCAAAGACTCCCTAGGAACTCCTCAGTTCAAGCCCACCATTTTCCCCCTCTGGTTCCCTCTGTGTGAGTTCAATATTGAGCTGAAAGTTTCAGTTGAAATCAAGACATATTTCCCCATAGCTCTACACTGAACCAAATCTCAATTAATTGTGCACACACCATCCCCACAGTGAGAGGAGTTGATTCCCCACACAAAAGCCCCCTCTTAAACAGCCTTTAGTATAGACTTCAATCAACACCTGAAATCGAGCTTGGTCGATTTCATACCTATGCAATTCACAGGGCCTGAGACTTCATCTGGAGGTTCGTTGGACCCAATCGAAGCTACTACAACCATCTGATTGAGACCTCCCCTCTACCTCCCCTCCCATCTGATTGAGACCTCCCCTCTCAGACAAAGGTATTGAACCTTAACCCTAATTCGAGCCTATTTTTACTCTCTATACATATTTACGGTATTTCATACCGTATAATCCCTATAGATAGGTTCTTCTTAAGTAGATGAAGCTCTAGGAACAAACCCTATGAGATTTGGTTGAATCTAAAGGGAGATCTTAAGGTTTTAGTGTGGACGGTTCTTAGGTTAGGTCACTTGGGGACGATGACGGAGAACCATCTGATCGCGTGTTTATCTCGTTCACTGATGAGATATAGCAGACAAACTCTTGGTGTGTGAACCGCGGGCCGTGTGTCATGTCAGGGTGGGAAGCACAGTGAATGGGAGTGCTCCGCATCACCGTTTGGAGCTGCTTAGGATCCAGTCAGTGCCGCGTGGTTAAGTATAAAGATAGGGTATTTTCTGATTTATTTAAATGCCCGATCTTTAAAAAATTCATATCTTTACATAAAAAAATTAGAAAAATAAAATAAAAATACTCTCTTGCTCAGTGAACAGAGGAAAACAATGTGGAAATGGTTTGAAGTTTATTTGATGCATAATTTATTTTTAATTAATTAAATAGTATTTTCAATCTTTTAACTCTCCATGCATGTAGACATTTCACCATGACTTGATATTTTGGTATGTTGTTGCCTCTAATATGAAGGATATTCTCTACTATTTTTCCAAAGTCAGAGAAGACCTCTAGACAGACATCCATATTTTTCAAGTTTAGGTCTATTATTTGCATAAATTAATCATAATATATAGCATGTTGCTTAGAAAAATCCAAGAAAATTTTGGAAGGTCTATTGTGACCAGAATGCCTTTTGGAAAATTTTTCATGAGCCAAATCATTAAGAACACACTTAACTCTCACAAAACCCTAAAACATAAAGAAGATTAATTTGGGAAAAATAATCATCTAAATGACTTGATATTTATTCTCTAATGTGATTTAAGGTTTAGAGAACTCCCCATAAAAATTTCAAAACATTTGAAGTTCATTTGATAACTTAACATGATTTTCTAAGTTAAATGACATTTTTGACACTAAAATGATTTTTAATAATTAAAATATAACTCAAAAATTATAAAAATTGGTTTTGGAAGCTCTCTGTGATCAGGAGAATTTTTTAAAAATAAAA
This sequence comes from Phalaenopsis equestris, assembly GCF_001263595.1. Lineage (NCBI taxonomy): Eukaryota > Viridiplantae > Streptophyta > Magnoliopsida > Asparagales > Orchidaceae > Phalaenopsis > Phalaenopsis equestris. The sequence goes on from NW_018228243.1 coordinate 11,750, forward strand.
TTTTAATTGAAGAGAAAACTTCATTTTTAAGCATATTTTTTATATTTAAACGTATTTTTAAATATTTAAATAATTAAAAAAAATAAAAATCATAAAATTAATAAAATTCATGAAAATGTTCTAAATAGTTTCCTAAGCATTTAAAAGTAATTAAAATATTTTTCCTAATTTTTAAAGTGAAGATATTGAATTTTAAAGCTTAAAATAAGTTTTTAAAGGCTAAAAATGAATTTTACTTAGTTTTTCACTTAAATAATTCCAACAATTCAAAGAAAAATCAGAAAAATATAAAATTTATTTCTCTGGGTTCCTTGACCTCAAAGGGATTTAATAAAAATAAAAAACATAATTTACCATTTTTAAAATATTTTTTAATTAGTTAATTCTGCAGAACATAAAATAATTCTAAGAATTCAAATAAAACTCAAAAAATCATGAAATTTGGCCCAAGTGTTTCTCTGGCTAAGTCTACCACCAGTAAAAATTGCAATGGATTAGGCTTTGCCTTGGTCAAGTTGTTGAATTTTCTTTGAAAAATTTTATTTTTGCATATCAATAATTATATAAATTAATATCAATAATTATTCAATAATTATATAAATTAAATTAAATTTTGAAAAATCACATTTTCTCCTCTATCATGATTAAGGTGGGGTGAAAATTCTAAAGTCATTTGAATTAAATTTTATTAATTATGAAGTGATAGAGCCTTAGGGGCAAAAGTGTAATTTTGGAAATTAGACCTTAAACTTAGGCTTAATTCAAGAAAGGGAAATGGGCAACCTTTGATCTTAATTAACATATTTAGATTATTGAAATACAAGGGATTAATTGGTAGAAACCAATCTCACTTGTTCCAATTAAATGATAAGTTTGAAATTTCCTAGATTATTAAAATGTGGAAGTCTGCCAAATTAAATGATCCTAGACTTAGGGGTATGTTTTTGGGTGTGAATAACTCATTAATTTAATACTTAAAAATTATTAAAACATCCACCAGGATCTTAAGGGCTTAGTAGTGACCTAAGCTAAATGAAATTTGATTAAATGAGGATTAGAAAATGAGGATTAGAAAAGTATTAAACACCTTTAAAATACTACAAGCCCAAATTAAAGCTAAAATTGGCTAAGTGTCTCAATAACACTAATATTAGCACTAACTTACCCCTTTTAAGGGACTTCACCTACATAATTCTCAAATTAAATGAGAATTGATGATTCCCCTACTCTTAGGGATAATAGAAACATCAATATTAACTGAGCATTAGAGGTATTTACAGGATGAGTTATTAAGCGACATAATAAGTTTAAATGAGCTCGAGACTTTCCACCAGACGATGAGAGGGAAGCATAGATCTGCTTCTTTCTCATGACCTTTTGGATACCTCGGAGGTCTACTAAACCTAACATGTTTTGCTTAATGAAATCATCCTTAGTCAAATTAATAGGAGCTCACCAAGATATGATTTAGGATTTTGGTAGATCAACAGAACCTTTTTTTTGTTTTACATAAAATGCCCTCACATGCATTTTGAGTTTCAGGTGGTGGAATGAGAAGTTTCATCAGGTACACTTTTACAATTTACACTACCATTTTTTTCTATACTTTCCACACTGTACTTTTATGCTT
>NW_018228244.1:0-351 GCF_001263595.1 Phalaenopsis equestris
TTTGAAATGATCTTGATAATGACCACTTAAAGTTTAAAACCTTTTCAAAATTAATACATTCGCACTCACTTTGGTCTAAAGGACTTAGTGGTGAAGTTAAGCCAATATTAAAACTTGATAAAGAGGATTAGAAAAATCAACATAATTAAACTTATTTTAAACACCACAAGTCCAATTAGGACTAAAAATTTCGTTAAGTGTCCTTAAATACACTAATTTGCCCCCTTTAGGGTCTTCACAAACATAATCTTCAAATTAAAAGACAAATGACATTCACCCTATTCTTAGGGATAATCAAGACATCAAGATTCCACTAAGCATCCGGATATTCAGGATGAATTATTAAGTAAT
>NW_018228245.1:0-1102 GCF_001263595.1 Phalaenopsis equestris
TATCCGAAAGCAAATGGGTTACCTGAAGCCTTCAATGAAACACTGTACAAATTTTAAGAAAAACACTCAATGAAAATAAACGAGACTGGCACAATAAACTGCTAGAAGCTCTGTGGGCCTACCGAACGACGTTCAGAACTCCCACTCAATGTACACCTTACATGCTCGTATACGGGTCAGATGTCGTACAACCATTAGAAATACAGATGTCGTCTCTCAGAGTCTCCATTGCAAACCAACTTACAACAAAAAAATGCAGCAAAGCTCAGACTTGAAGAACTCGAAAGTCTCAAAAGAAAACACCTACAAGCACAACAACATCTGGAGATATACCAAGCAAAGATGATATGAGCTCATGACAAACTGGTCCGCCCAAGGACATTTAAAATTGGTGACCTGGTTCTTGTTCTCATAAGACCTATTCTTGCATGTCGCAAGATAGGTGGAAAATTTGAGTCGACTTGGGAAGGACCATTTGTCATTGAGAAGGTCTATGCTGGAGGAGCTTACCAACTCATCAATTCTCGAGGATAAAGGCCTATGCTTCTAATAAATGGACGATACCTAAAGGCCTACTACGCGACATGACGATGCTTGCTGATAACTCTGATTTACTACTTTTCAAAAATTGATCCAATAATTTCAATTTTTTTATCGAATCAGTTCGACACTTCTGATTCATAACTTTTCAAAATTGACCTGATAATTTCAATTTTCTCATCAAATCAGTTCGATACTTCTGATTCATAACTTTTTAAAATTTATCTGATAATTTCAATCTTCACATCGAATCAGTTCGATACTTCTGATTCATAACTTTTCAAAAATTGATCCAATAATTTCAATTTTTTTTATTGAATCAGTTCGATACTTCTGATTCTAGCTTTTCAAAAATTGATCCAATAATTTCAATTTTCTCATCGAATCTGTTCGATACTTCTGATTCATAACTTTTCAAAAATTGATCCAATAATTTCAATTTTTTTTATTGAATCAGTTCGATACTTCTGATTCTAGCTTTTCAAAAATTGATCCAATAATTTCAATTTTCTCATTGAATCAGTTCGATACTTCTGATTCATAACTTTTCAAAATTGATCCG
>NW_018228245.1:1420-2642 GCF_001263595.1 Phalaenopsis equestris
GTTTGTTCCACTTGCCATTCTGCAACACTTGAACAAGGACATTCTACAGGAGCCTTTGTAGAATGCCCAGGTTGCAATGTCTTACATCTGGGACAATATGGTAATTATGATGATTACTTATCAGCCAATGAACTGATGAGATATGATGATTTATCGATCGATGATACAAACACAGTTCAACATTATCCATGGGACATTTTTCATGCGCCAACTCAAATTGAGGCGTATAATCCGGTAAAAATAATACAACCATTAACATGGAAGTCAATCATTAATAATCAAATAAATGATGAAGCCCGTTATCTAGCATATCCAGGCAGAGTCGAGCTTGCAAAAATCCATAAAGTTAAATGCAATGTTTTCGAACATTTTGAAATAGTCGATGGAGACTATGTTAATATTCTGGAGAGATTGGAATTATATACAGAGGTCTTTTCTCTTATAGAGCAACAATAAGTACTTGATTGTGTGTTTGACCTCCAAATTAGAGGCAAAGTAGGATTGCTATCCGGAAGAACGTATTCCAAACATATAAAATGGATGAGAGGCAAGGGTCGCATTACGATACAATGCGGCTGCTGTTATAATTATAAGATAGATCGGCAAGGAAATCTTCCAGGAATTTTACAACATGAGCAGGTGGTGCCAATGCCACCCATGATAAAATGAATGATCACACGGATGGTCCAATGGAGCATAATTCTAGCAAATTGTATCCCCAATAGTTGCATAATTAACATTTATGAAGAAGGGGATTGTATCCCTCCGCATATTGACCATCATGATTTTGTTCGTCCGTTCTGTACGGTCTTAGAGCAGTATGCTATTCGGTACAGATATAGAGATAATCGGTCCAGGAGAATTTCGAGGATATGTTGTAATGTCTTTATTCTTTACCAAGAGGATCCGTTCTAATTCTGAAAGGAAACGAAGCCGATGTAGCAAAACATTGCACTCCGGGAGTCCGACACCGTCGAGTGTCGATAACTTTCAGAAGGATGTGACGACAAAACTCCATACGGATTTCAGCCAGATCTGAAACTTGAAGAGTTGTAGCCATATGAGTTATAAACTCGTTGTACCACTAGGCTATCTCAAAATAACAGCCTAGAAGGTCAGCTTGTTTAGAAACTCATAACACAGTTTGCGAGAAGATCTTCTATTGGAAGGCATGCAAATGTATAAACATGCAGACAGCGATATGAGGACAGCTTGTTTTGTA
>NW_018228246.1:0-596 GCF_001263595.1 Phalaenopsis equestris
GGGAGGGAGGGAAAGTGAGATAAAGAGATAAGGAAATTACAAGAGGAAGGACGAGTAGGATTGTGGAGGGAGGGTGGGAGAGTAAGATAAAGAGATAAAGGAATTGATAGAGAGAGGGAGAGTGAAGCGAGTAAGAGTGAGAGGGAGATGGTTAATAAAGACAAAATTACGAGAGAGAGCAAGAGAGTGAAGGAGAGAGAATGTGAGAGGGATAGAGTGAACAAGCAAGTGAGAGAAATTGAGTTGGAAGTTTGAGAGATGGAGTGAGAAATGAGAGAGGTAAAGAGTGTGGGAGAGAAGTGAGAGAGGTAAAGAGTGTGGGAGAGATAAAGGGAGGGAAAAAAAAGAAAGAGATATGTAGAGAGGCAAGGTAGAGATTGGAAAAAAGAAAGGTTTAGATAGGTAAAAAAGAGGTAGGGTTCGATACAATGAAAGAGATGGGAGAGAGTGAGTGAGCTAGGGAGGGAAGGAGGGAGAGAGTGTGAGTGAGGGAGAGAGAGACAGAGAGAGGGATGCAGAGAGGTAGGGAGAGTGGGAAAGATTGACGATGAGAGGTAAAGAGAGAGAAGAGAGATTGTTTGAGAAAGAGGGAAAGA
>NW_018228246.1:1970-3267 GCF_001263595.1 Phalaenopsis equestris
GAGTAAATGGAGCGCTAGGTAGAGATTTATTGACAAAGAGAAAGAGTGAGTTAATAGGGATTGGTCGTGGAGTGAGAGAGCGAGAGTGAGAAATTGAAAGACATAGCATGAGAGAGATGTAGAAAGAGAAAACAGAGATAATGAGGGAGAGGGAGTGAAAAATGGAGAGGGAGAGAGGAGGGAGGGATAACAAGAAAGGAAGAGCAGGAAAGACAAAGATGGGGAGAAAGTGTGGGTGTGTGAGAGGGAACAAAAGATAGAAAGAGATAGAGTGAGTGAGAGTGTCAGAGCAAAGAGAGTGAGAGAGATGGAGGGAGAGGGAGAGGGAGGGAGAGGGAGTGGGTATGGTGTGAGAGAGAGAGCAATAAGGAGAGGGAGATATAGTGAGAGAGTGAGGGAGTATATATAGTGGGATAGAGTGTGAAGGAAAGAGAGGGAGAGAGTGAGAATGAGCGCAAAAAGAGAGTGAGAGATTAAGAAAAAAGAGCAAGGGAAGGAGAGATTGAGAGAGGGGGATAGAGTTAATGATATGGAGAGAGTGAGGAGTGAGAGAGAGAGGGATAGAAAAGAACAATAGAGAGATAGCGAATGTGAGAGGTGAGATAAGGAGGAGAGAGAATGAGAATGACTCGAATAGAGTGAGACATAATTAGATTGATGTAGACCTAGAGAGAGGGTGAGAGGAAAAGAAGAGCGTAGGAGAAAAGAGAAAAGGAAAGAGAATCTATGAGAAGATTGAGAGAGAGAAATATGGAAAGGCAAGGAAAGGGAGAGAGTGAGAAAGAGCAAGAGAAAGAGGGAGTAATAAAGAGCGAGAGTGAGAAAGATAGGGAGAGTGGAATATAGCTAGAGATGGAAAGCAGAGAAAATGAAGATTGAGCTAGAAAAGGAGGAAGAAATAGTGAGAGAGATGAGACAGAGAAAGAGAGAGAGAGCTAGAGAAAGTGAGAAAGAAACAATGAGAGAGAAGAGAGAGGGAGTGAGAGGGTGGTAAAGCTAGTGGGAGAGTGAGAAAGTAAGAGAGAATGAGAGATGAAGTGAAGGAGGGAGAGAAGGAGAGGAATGGTGAGAGAGGTAGAAAGAGAGGGGAAGGAGAGTGAGTAATATAGAGGAGGAAAGGGGTAGAGAGTGAGAATAGAGAGAAGAGAGGGAGATCAAGGGTGATAGAGAGTGGGAGGAGTGGAAGAGAAAGACAAAACAATTAAGGGAGAGAGAAAGAGAGCAAGGAGGAGAGGGAGGAGTGAGCGAGGAAAAGAGAGGGAGAGGAACAAGAGATAACAATAGGAAAGAGAGGGTG
>NW_018228246.1:4182-5125 GCF_001263595.1 Phalaenopsis equestris
AACCAAGAGATGTAAACAGAGAAGTGAGGAAGTGAGAAAGATATAGAATGAGTGAGAGACAGTGCAGGGGGAAAGGATAATGCTTGCTACCAAGAGATGAAAATAGAGAAAGACAGGGTGAGAGAGAGGGAGAGAGGGAGAGAGGTAGACTGAGCATTAGAGATAGTGAGAGAGAGATGAAGATAATGAGAGAGAGCAAGAGAGGAAAGAAGAGATAGTAGGAAAAGAGAAAGGGAGATGTAGGGAGATAGGGGGAGGGATAGATCAAAAAAGAGAGAGAGATAGTGAGAGGGAGAATAAAAAGAGGATTGAGAGAGAAAAAGAGAGATAAAGTAACTAAGAAAGAAAGATTGAGAGAATGATGGATATAAGGGAGGGAGAGTTATAGTGAACAAGAGAGGTAGAGGGAGAGAGAGTTAAATTGAGGAAGAGAGAGGCAGATACAGATGAATGGGTAAAGATAAAGAGAGAGAATTAGAATGAGCTAGAGAAAGAGAGGAAGAGAGAGCATGAGAGATATATAAAAAGAAATAGGTAGATAAGAAAGAGGGAGAAAGGAATGGAGAGAGATAGAGAGGTAAAAGAGCAGGTGAGAGACTCAGAAAAGAGAGTGTGGAAGAATTAGTGAGAGAAAAAGAAAAGAGAAAATGAGAGAGAGTGAGATATTGATGGAAGACATGATTGAGATATGGTGAAAGAGATAGCTAGATGCAAATGAGATAGATAGAGAGGAGCAAGTGTGAGGGAAATATGGAGGGAGTGAAAAAGAGGGAAGAAAAACATAAAATGAGAGTGAATGAGGCTTGCAGAGATGGTGAAAGAGAAAGTGAACGTGGGAGGGAGGATGAGAGAGAGTAGAGAGAAGAGAGGGATGAAGAGAGAGACAGGGAGGTGATTTAGCGATAGAGAAGAGAGAGAGTGTGAGAGCAAGAGTGATATTATA
>NW_018228247.1:0-2934 GCF_001263595.1 Phalaenopsis equestris
TTGGGGTTCTACCGTGTCACATCCGGGCAACGTTCTTTGTGACATGCTTCTACATTGCAAAATGAATATTGTTATTTTTTTACTTGTAATTTTAACATGGTATTTCTTCTTTTTTTGTTTAAGTTTCATGATGCCCACAATTAGGTGAAGTGTATATATTTTTTTGTAATGTTATGAAGGGGTTTTATTGGTTTTAAAATATATAATGTGTAGACATTGTTTTTTTGTTGAGAACATTACAACTTCTGCGTGTCAGATTGTTCATTTACTTTAAAAAACCTACAAATCAGTTGTTTTCGTTCTAAAAAACACACAAATCAAACAGTTAAACAACTTATCCAAAACAGAGGCAAAATGATCATTTATCCAGAATGAGTTGTTTTCCAAACGCACAAACCAAACAGTCAGACAATTTATCTAGATCAGCTGCTGATCAACAGTTTATCAGGATAAACATCTTACTGAATAAGATGCAACTTCCCTAAACAGATCCTTAATTGGAAGATAGTTTAGATTTTCTAGTGAAGTTCGAACTTGATTTGAATTTTTTGAACGAACATCAAACTCCGTTCAACTAGATTCCAATAAGATTCAGATTAGGTTTATACATCAGTTGAATATTTTTCTTGATTAGAGTCAGCTTGTAAACATGTTTAATAAGATTTAATCTTTGTTTGCATTGAAATTTATAGCTTTTCACTTGAAAGTTCTTGTACTTTATAAGTAATGTTCAATTAATTTTAAGAAAATCATTGTACTAATTGAAAACATTATATTGATATTGAAAAACAAAATTTATCGTTACTTTTTTTTTACAAAAGATATGGAGAAAGAGAAATCATAGTTTTTTTATGAAAGAGATAATATGCACACAAGTGTTGGAGGTCTTGAACACCCGAGTGCTAGATCCAGTATTATAGGTCTTGGACACCCGAGTCCTAGTTTGGAGTGTCGATAAATGTGGTTTTCCTATCACTACTCCTAAATTACAATTTTAATCCTATGTTAAAACTTATATAGAGCAATCAATAAGGTGAAATTCAAAAATGATAAAAAGTACTTTTCTCTTGTGAATATTTAAGAAGGTTGTAGATTTGAAGTTTAAGAATGTAACTAAAGTTGTGACAAAAGGAGCATATGTCTATCTATCTTCTCCTGAGTTATATCTATGATTAATTCACTAATTAGTTATTTGCTTTTATCAACGATGTCAGTTGGTGGCACATATTGGCTCTATATTGGCTCCCCATAACTATATGCCTCTCCTGCCACCCAGAAAGTTCTAATATGAACCTCCCAAAATACTTATCTCCCTAACTTTGCACAACCACCTAACAACTACATTTCATAGTTAAATGAACAATGTGAACATTTACATGTTGATTCACCACCACTCACGGTCAAGTCAAATAGGTCACAACAAATTTTAACAAATCTTATGGCCAGTAAGATATCTAAATTAGGTCTAGGAGAACATTCACATATAAAATTAAGATTTATTCTTAAACTTCAACACCCCACACTTACTACCAAATCACCACAAAAGAAAAGCATAGAATTTCTACTCACAATGCTTGAAAAATTCAATAAAAAACTTCATGAAACAAAGCAATTAAACTAAATATGTGTTGTGAAGGATCACAAGGCAATTAGACATTCTCTACATAGTAAAACAAGTTCACTAAATATCTGTTTATTGGATTACAGTGCAATCAAACATACAAAACTTAATTTTAATCTCTCTCAGATCCTTCCACTGAAGTTCTCTACTGCTCCTTGCAATTGTTGATACAATCCCTTATAAATGCTCTCAAATTCCCTTACAAACCTCTCTAAATTAGTGGAATCCTACTCCTAATATGGATTTCTTGAAGTCCTTTGGAAGTTCCAGACCTTGGAACTTTGTCCTCAAGTCCTTAAATGACAGAAAATTGCTCTTTCCATCGTCCCGAACCGCTAAATAACTCATAGAAAACTGCTCTGGACAGTTCTGGCGCCTAGGCGCCAAAAAGTGACACCTAGGCGCAGCCTTCTCAGTTTTTTTTGTGTGATTCTGGCGCCTAGGCGCCAGCTGCTGCACTCAATATTGCTCAAATTCACTCTAATTGTTCTTCCCGTTATTCCTGCAAAAAAAAACATAAAAATACTTACTTTTGAAATGCAATTTCATTCATAAGCAAAAGTAAAAAAAAAATAAAGAAAATTAAGCATGCTAAAAAACAATTCATGAACCTCTTAAGAAAATTATTATTTTCAAATTGTTTATCTAAGTTCTCTACCATGCTCAACTCTAATATGTAACTATAACAATATGATGTATTTCCATAGAAGTAACTAGGTTAGAATACTTTATAAATTATAAAAAAAGCCAAGTGAATTAACTATATTCATTACAACGAGGAAAAATAAGATTTTGTCTTCTAGGTTGAACCTCTTTTTAACCTAGTTTTAAATCTCTATTTTGAAGCAAATGTTCAAATATTAGGTTCACACCTAGTTCAAAAGAGGTTCAAACATAGTTTGAATCTCTATTTAAAAGGTAATAGCCAAATTCAAGGTTCATATTAGAAGTTCAACCTAGATTTAAATAATGTTTGGCTCACATTTTATAGGTTTGAACCATTATTTTGAAGCTAATAGTCAAAATCTATGTTCAAGTTTAAACTAGATTTTAATAAGGTTCTAAACACATCTTATAAGTTAAAATCTTATTTGAATACTCTATTTTAAAGATTGTCAAATCCAAGATTTGAAAAAAGAAGTTTGAATTGAATTTAAAAAAAGTTCACACACAAAATATGGACTGCAACCCCTATTTGAACCACAAATGTTAGGCTTGATTAATATTAAATGTATGTTCAAACAATCTTTAAACACTATGTTATGCATATCTATGTTCAAGTTTAAACTAGATTTTAATAAGGTTCTAAACAC
>NW_018228248.1:0-591 GCF_001263595.1 Phalaenopsis equestris
GGTTCTACCTACATTGAACCTAAATACCTTAATTCATAACTACATTGGACTTATAACCATTTCAACCCTTAGGTTCTACCTATTATGAACCTACATACCTTAAGTCCTAACTCCATTAAACTTAATACAAATTCAACCCTTAGGTTCTACTTATATCAAACCTAAATTCCTTAAGTCCTAATTACATTGGACTTAAAACCAATTCAACTCTTAGATTCTACCTACATTGAACCTAAATACCTTAAGTCCTAACTACATTGGACTTAAAACCAATTAAACTCTTAGTTTCTACCTACATTAAACCTAAAACATCTTAAGTCCTAATTACATTGGACTTAAACCATTTCCAATCTTTAGGTTCTATCTATATTGAACCTAGAACTTCTTAAGTCCTACCCACATTGGACTTAAAACTCTAGGTTCTACCTACATTGAATCTGAATCATCTTCAGTTTCACCGACATTAAACCTAAATTTTAGGTTTCAATTAAACTCTCTCAGGTCTAATTGACATATGACCTAAAACAAATGACATCATAAAAATCTAACTCACCGACATAAATGACATAAAATTCATCTTAAAAGACATTA
>NW_018228248.1:3466-5036 GCF_001263595.1 Phalaenopsis equestris
TCTTAAGAAGTTTTTTAGAATTATTAATTAAGGAAGATTGGACATTCAAAACCCTTAAAATATGCTCTACCAGATCTAGTGATTCTTTGAGAAAAAGCTTGAGGAGAGCATGAAATCAAAAATTGGTGTTTGAATTCAGACATAATCTTTAAAATGCTTCACCAGATATAGCAAAAAAATTGAAGTGGGCATAAAATCAAAAATTGGTGTTCGGATATTCAAAACCATTAATATGCTACACAAAATATAATGGTGGGCATAAAATCAAAAATTGGTGTTCGGACGTTCAAAACGTTTAATATGCTCCACAAGATAAAAAATTGAGGTGAGCATGAAATCAAAATTTGGTGTTTGAATTCAGTCATTCAAAATCCTTAAAATATGCTCTACCATATATAGTAATTCTCTTAGGAGAAGCTTGAGGTGAGCATGAAATCAAAAATTGGTGTCCAAAATCTCCCCTAATTAATAAAACTTGACAAACTGACTTAAGAAAATTCTCCCGATAGTATATTCAGGAGAAAAATTAAGTGATCTTGCTTTTTGGTCGGCTATTAATTGGCTCAATATCTTTAGAAAATAAAAATATTTTGATCATATAATCAAAATTTTGAAATCTACCTAGACCCAGAAATAAGGAGCTAAGGTAAAAGACAGAGTTATTAGCAAATTGAAATTCACTAACATCAAAATCATTTCTGAAAGACAATCAAAACAACCTTAACAAAAATAATGAGAGGGCCCAGACACATTCAGAACAATCCTTTTAGTTGATTGATTGTCAAAGAGTTTTACCATAATCAATGGTAGTATTTAAAAAAATATTATGCGACATAAAAACATAATGACATGTTTATAAATTGGGAAACAAATGACAAAAAAATGATGACATCAACTAAACTTCACCAAACGACATAAAATTGATTTTCAACCTTCACACAAACTAAATGGAAAACATGGACAAAAAAAAGTAATCTCCTTCGGAAGATTTAAGCCTGACAAACTTTAAGAATTCAAAACATATTAGTCAACTCTTTGTGTTTTTCTATACATACTTCGCTGTTATTAGATGTAAGACTTTCCTGACATTGGCTTTCCTTTAGCTTTTCTTATTGCATAGGATATAAGTCTCCTAGCATTCCTTCCGAAGATAGACATATTGAAATCTTTGAAAAATAGCATAAGACCTCCTTAAATGGATTATGGCACCTACTTATCTCTAGCTATTGGAAATAAAGACATTCCTAATAAGGTGCGTTGCTTTTCCAGTAGTTATTCCTTTGAGATAGGATGTAATTCGTATAGCATTCCTTCTCAAAATCGATAGACATTGGCATTTGACATCTCTAGGATGTAGTATAAGACCTCCTTAAATGAATTATGGCATCCACTTATCTCTAACAATTTGAAAGAAAGACCTTCATCATAAGGAGCTTTAGCTTTCCAGTAGTTATTCCTTTGAGATAGGACGTAAGTCGTATAACATTCCTTCTCAAAATTGATAGACAATGATATTTTACATCTTTAGGTTATAGTATAACACCTCCTTAAATGGATTATGGCATCTACT
>NW_018228249.1:0-1319 GCF_001263595.1 Phalaenopsis equestris
TTATCTGAAACTCTTTCTCAAAGCAATTCCCTTGTGGCCTCTCCTAGGAAATATAGGAAGAACAAAATCTCTTACTTTTCTCCTTCTCTAACACTCTTAGAGAAGAATTCACACTTAGGGTCTGTTTGGGACAGCTGCAGCTTATCCAGCTTCTGCTGATAAGCAGCTTATCCTAATAATCTGCAGATGAGCAGCTAAACCAGATAAGCTGGCTGACTGTTTGGTTTGTGCGTTTAGAAAATAGTTGATTTTGGATAAATGATCATTATGCCCCTATTCTGGATAAATTGTTTAGTTTTTTTGTTTGTGCGTTTGATGTGCTTTTGGAAAACAGCTTATCTGTAACTTTTTTGTAGATAATTTAAAAAATAAATTTTAAATTATCTGTTACGTAAATTAAATTAAATTATCTATAACGTAAATTGTAATCAATAATTTACATTTTCCTCTAAGTTTGAAATAATGTAATTTAAATTTAAGAAGAAAGTAAACTCAAATAGAAGAAAATGTGCAGGAGCTGAAGAAGCTGAATTGAAGAACTTCTTATAACACTAATTTTATTACACAGTTAGCACAAAGTACAAACACACATATATATATATTTGTTGCATCACAAATTTTTAATTTCATCATAGTAAAAAATTTTGATGTTGACTTCACCTAAAATAGAGTTCAAGATACCAAATTAAAACCGAAATACATATTGAAACAATAATTAATAATGTGTTTATAACATTCAATTTAAAATGCAAAGTAACATCTCATGAGAACCGTTGCTCGGTTGAGAAATACTCGAACCACAAGTGATGGTCTCTGATTATGACACCGTCGAACACCATGCAATGTTGTCTGATTGAGATAACGTAGAATCTGAAGGGTTGTCTGCCCACCTAAAGAATCCGCAATCACCCGATACGTGTTTCCACCTCGAGCACCTATAGAACCTTGCATGGAATGAACTCTTGTACACCTACATGTTGACCTCACTTTTGGTTGAGGTCTAGAAATTTATTTAGTAGCCTAGGTCTAGCCATAGGACTTTCCTATTGACTAGTCTTAGAAAACTAGAAAAGGTACCCTCACCATTAGAAATTCAAATCTCTTCTCTTTACTCAACTTGAAATTCCACATATTGACCTTAACCTCTAGCATTTAGTAGGTAAGATCATTATGAGGGAAGCTCAAGAAGAGTTCCTATAGGGCTACTTGGCCTTAGGATTGACCCTGAGTGTTGACTTGGAACTAGGGTACACCATATCTTCACAATACATTGGTCTATGACTCATTCAAAATGATTCTCTACCCAATTGCACTTGAAA
>NW_018228249.1:4434-4805 GCF_001263595.1 Phalaenopsis equestris
AAAATAAAAACTTGATTTTTAAGTTATTTTTAATTATTTTTAATTATTTTTAATAAATAAAAATCATAAAAAAATCATAAAATACTAAACTCATGGAAATGTTCCAAGATTAGTTATTAAACACTTAAGAATCATTGAAATATTTTTCCAAGGTTTAAAAATAAAGATATCTATTTTTAAACTTTAAAATGTTTTTTAGGGCTTAAAAATACAATTTTCACCAAAATAATTCTAAAAAATCAAATAAAATTAAAAAAATACAAAATAAATTTCTCTGAATTCTGTGATCTCAAAGAAATTTTTCAAAAATATAAAACATATTTTTCAACATATAAAATATTTTATTTTTATTAAACTCCCCAAAACTTCAA
>NW_018228249.1:5094-5326 GCF_001263595.1 Phalaenopsis equestris
AAAGTCATTTGACTTAAATTTGACAAATTATGAAAGTTTGGACCCTTAGGGGCAAAATTGTAATTTTGAATATTTTGGCCTTAATGAATATTTAGGCTTAATCAAAATGAAAAATAGGTAATTTCTGATATTAATATACCCATTTGATGATTTGCAATCAAAGATGGACTTAATTGGTAGAAATTCATTTCACTTTTCTAAATTATAAGATGATTCCAATAATTATCAAAAT
>NW_018228250.1:0-17433 GCF_001263595.1 Phalaenopsis equestris
CAAACCCCACACCAAAAATAGTGCCGACAGATGCCATTGAGACTGAACTTATTACTGTGTATTGGGCAATTAACCTTACCAATAAGGCTAATTAGTATAAGCTTTAGCTAGAGGTGGATTCTACTGCAGTTATTCACTTTCTAAATCATGAGGAGGGATCTTTTTGGCACTACTTATGCTAGATAAATAAAATCAGAGATCTTAGTAGAAAGTTACAAATCCATTTCACATTCATCTACAGAGAAGGAAATCAGCCTGCAAATTTGCTGGCCTAGCTTGGATCACATTCTAATGAGACTGATGTTGTTGTAAAGCCCCACTCAACTTTTCAATATCTGTTGCAATGAGCATCCTGGAGGTTCCCCACTTTAGAACTGCATATCTGGACACATAAGTATCTTTGGTGTAGCTGTATTTTTATCCCTTTTTCTTTCCTTTTATTGAGTCATTGTATTTTTCCTCCTTTTGGTGGGTGTTTTTTGGTCTTTTGGGGGAGTTCTTGGGTTCTTGTATTGAACCAAAAAAGTGTCCCTAGTTTCTTACCTGCATCATGTATTTGCATATTATTTTAACATGTAGGGAGTCAATAGCAACTCCTTCACCAAATATATATCTACTTTTTCAAAATTATATATATATATATATATTAAATTAAATTAAACATCTTTTAAAATCAGAAGATGAATATCCGTTCTGGCGACCAACAACTACTGACAAATTCATTGGGGATTAGTTTCTCTCTTCATTATGATCAGGGAGTCTTGTCTTCATACATCGGTAATGTGTCCACATCGGTAATGTGTCCTGTGTCCATGTCCCTTATGGACTAGATTACCCTTCTTCAGTTGACATGCTTCACCCATCTCTTGCTTGGGTAAGTGCGATCAACACTTTTGGACTTCAGGACCGTTTGTTCAATCACTTTTAAACAGAGAGGTTCAAGAGTTCATTAGAACTTTTATCTTTGTATGAGGTCAGACCCCCGATCGGTGTGATGGTGAACTAGTTTAACCTGGGTAATGTGAGTTGTGAAGCTGGTCCCACATTAGGTCTTAAACTTTATTTTTCTCTTTGTATCTTTTTGGGTTTGGTTTGCTCCTTCACAAATTAAATCAAATCATTGCATTCTTTTTGTTTTTAATCTTTCTCATTTAATTAATTATGTTCTCCCACTTTTAATTTACCTTAGAAAATCTTAAAGCCTTCAGAAACTAAAATTAAATATAAATTAGAAAGACTCGAATTACAATGTATTGGCCAAATACTAACCCTATAACTTTTTTTGGAAGTTATTGCTATAGCATGTATGACGCTCACTTTCTCTTGCTACTTGCTGACTAGCCGCAATGTGCGCAATGTCGCCCCAACCATCAAGTTTAGAGTCAGATTCAATGAACTTGAAGTCATATTTGAAAAGGCCCCATTTGTTGTCATGAAACTTACAGCTCCAAATGTACCAGATCCGACTGTTGAGTTTAAACTGAATTGTCCTCAAGATTTCCCTTCATGCAAGAAGGTGAAGACTATCGCTACACTAACACCTGTCAAATCTGTTTTTCCCTCAAGAGTTGTTACACTTACTGTCACTGGATTCACTATTACTGTGCCTACCGTGACGTATGTCCACGGAAAGGAAGTTATGATTGTTGAAGATATAGTTGAAGGATTTACTGCAGCAGCATCAGTATTTGAATTCAGGTCTAGTTCAAAGATTGTACCATTATCCATGTCACAGACAAGAAATCACAGTCAAAGGATTCAGAGGGCTACTAAATTCAAAATTTTAGAGAATATATCTGTTGATGATATTCCTCATGCGGAGGAACTCAAATTGGTTGAGACTTCCCTACTTCTACGAGGGAGCAGGTTTCACCCATTAAGTGGTACTAATGGGTATAAAAGTATTCAAAAGATTGTCGTTGCTTTACCATTACTACATGGTCGTAATGAGGCGAAGGAGAAACCCACTTCTATCACCTAAATCCATAAAAAATTTTAGAGATTGGCTGTCAAAGAAGGATGTTCAGTTGTTGAGCTACTTAAGAGGGTGGGATGTGCGGTATCCCCCCAAATGAAAAAAAGATATTTTGAAGGATGTTAGATCTGCCTAACAGTCTCAAAGATCAGCTAAAGTTTTTCTTGCTCCCATTGCCGTCAGATTCTATCTAGGAAGTCGATTTAGTACTGTCATCACTACCATAAATTTTGTTACCACTGCTGCTCCAAGTTTTGCAGGACATCGGCTGGCCAAGTCACGTATGGGTCTGAGGATAAGACTAATTATTGCTCATAAGAGTGTTCCAAAAAAAGAGAAAAAAATTAAGTCACCTAGTGTTGTATTAGGTCCGCACCGCGGGGAACATGCCTCTCTCCAACACACTGATGTCCTCGTTGAGACACACCCTGTCAAGACATCACAGTCGGAGAAGAAAGTATGGGTACCCAAGGTCACCATACCAGTACAGTTTGAAAAGCCTTCATAGTAAGATTGTGGAATGAAGCAAGAGTCCAAAGTTTTAGGTGTCGTTGCAGACATTGCTATCGATTCCGATGTACAGAGGGAGGATGTTCAAGACAGCCCTTCAGATCTCAAGATAATCCAGGAAAGAATAATTGATGAAAAACACAAAAATCTTAGAGCCAAGATTTTTGAGTTAGCCAAAGAACATGGAGTAGCTATTGATGATGAAGATTTCAATTTTAATGATTACCTCGATGAGGATTTCATGTATATTAATGTCATCGAGACTAGAGCCGCAACATCCGCACGTGAAGCCCAACCAGCTCTAGAATGGAACACCGTTGATGATTTGCATAGGGTCATATTGCTAACAGACAAGCAGATCAGTAAGATGGATAAAAGAATGGAGGAAATGTCTAACACCATGACACCATGGCTACAATGCACAAGAAATAACAATTAAAGTAAATTGTATTATCAGAGGGAAATCAACCTGAGATCATACACATTACCAACAAAAGGAGAAAAGTTGCTTCCGCCAACTGAAATGACCAGCGAAAGAAAGTTTCCACCTAGAGTATAAAACCAGAGAAAGATATCAAGCGGATGGTTAAACAACAAGTTTGGGAGGCATTAGTCAAGTCTATGGGTGGTGCATCAATTTCAAAGGGTAGACCATACCTGGAGGAGTTCAATGTCATGCTCTTCCCTAAGGGTTTTGTGTCACCAAACTTGAAGATGCTCGACGGGATCGAAAATTCCCGCCAGCATATAGCTCATTTCCGAGCTAGTTGTTGTACTACAGCAGGTAGTGATGCCTTACTCTTTCATCAATTTTTTAACATCTTGTTAGGGATAGAATTTGATTGGTATGCAAATTTGCGCAAGGGATTAGTAAAGACATTCCCCGAGTTGGAGCACTTGTTCGTGAAGAGATTTCTTGGAGCAAACCTTCATGTTACCATTGGAGTTCTCGTAGTGGAAAACCAAAAGCTTAATAAGAATTTTGCGGATTTTATCTTGAGGTGGAGAAACCTAAGCATGAAATCCGAGCCTCAGCTGAACAAAAAACAAGCGATTGAGATCCAACTCAAATACATTCATGGTCCATCAGCTTTCATGCTTTAGTGACTCATCAATAAATCTTTTAAGAAATTGCTAAGTAAGGGCAGCAGTCTACAAGAAGAAGTCAAGCACATGGAGCCCCAAGCAAAGGCCGACAGGTCCAGACCAGCCAGAGAATTCGAGAAGAAGTCCAGGATAGCAGTGACTATTGATAAAGGGAAATAGCCAATGATGACTCAGGCCAAGCAGTCTCATTAGAGTTCCTATAAGTTATCATAGCATATTTAGTCTCAACAACAGAAACAGACGTAACACTATGGTCGGTCTTGCCAGAAGTCATACTTCAGAGGACGATACCGGGCAAATGGTAGACGATGTTCAACTTTTTCAATACAGATGAAAAGAGTGTATTCTTTCAAAAATGAATCTGTGTCAAATATGTTCATAAATTTAATAATGAAGCTCTATTTCAAATTGTCTGATCAAAAAAAGCCATAGGAAGTTGACAAGAAGGATCATCCGAATTTCTGCCCCTATCACAGATGTTAGGACTCACAATAGAGGGTTGTTTCAGTATCAAGTAGTGGCTTAAGAGGAATCTTAAAGAAAGAAATATAATAATCCCAAAAAAATAGTTAAAAGAACCTGAGAGATGTTCTGTAAATATGATTTCAGTCCAGTGAATCACTCCAATAAATCAATATTCAAAGGAAGATGGGTGGAGTGCAGTTTGGAGCAAATCATCCAAGAAGAGCCTTCCAGAATCTACAGCCTGCCTCATCTAGGTTAGAGATTTCACAAAAGAATTCACCATAGTCAGAGAGGAAGAAGAATGTTGTCAGGGGTATGATAGGGGCTGCCTCTATTAGATTGGTTGTTACGAATTCGGGGAAGAAATCTTCAGATTTCTAACCATGTATGATTATCTCTTTGCCCCACTGGGTCTTTTGAATATAATGAACTGTCTTAAATGATAACATGACTGACTTTGTCCAATCTATATTTGATCTCGATTCCCAAAGCTATCCTCAAATCTTATTTAAGCTTAATAAACATGCCGATGAGAACAAAAGAGATATCGACAACACCGGTTATGATAGTGCCACAAGTGAGGAACCATCCTCGAGTACCACGGTGCACCACTTGCCATCAACTTTAATTTCTCTAATGTAGAAGAGACACAACAAGTTTTGCCAATAACATCACAAGAAGAAGAAGAAGAAATCATGAAAGTGAATCTAAGAAGAGGGAAGGTATTAACACCGAGAGCAGCTCTAATAGATAAAGAAAAATAAATAGTCACTCGAGAAGAGCCACCTCCACCTTTGCCTGGGGAAGTGACAAATAACCAAGTAAAGATTGTAGGATTGTATAAAGTGGATTATAATGTACCAGCTTATCTTAGAAGGTTGTGGGCAAAACTAAGCATCGACAATGCTCTGATCTTATCAAATGAGATGAGAGAATCTCTAGTTAGTGCTTTATATGATCCAGATATTTTCTAAGCTCAGTTGGCCAACACATCCTCGTATGAATTTTTTTCATTAACAAAACAGCCTGGGATAACCTTCACAGATGAAGACTTATTACTCGGCACCATCGACCACAACAGGCCGCTCTACAGCTCTGTTAGTATTAGTAGATTTGTGTTGTCTAAAGCTTTGGTTGATCTGGGAGCATCACTCAACTTAGTGAGCCTACAGATGTTGGCAAACTTCGATATTGATGCTCAAGAGCTTACAACCAATAAGATGATGTTAAGAGGATTTAGCCAGAAGGGAGAAAGAGCCCTTGGATCGGTTACATCCTTAATGAAAGTTGGAGATCTAGTAACAACCGTGAAATTTCATATCATCGATGCAGAGATCTATTTCAATGCTTTACTTGGTCGACCATGGATTCACGAGCATAACATGGTTCCATCGTCACTACACTAGTTCATCAAGTATTTTAAAGACAGATAAAAAGATTCCATAAAAGGGGATTTACAACCATTTTCAATTCATGAAGTGGGCATCCACGAAGTCGCCGCCTACTACGTACCTCCAAAGAAGACTATATTTCCCGCAAAATTGTGCAATGTGAGATGGAAGACTTAAAAGAATCACACGAGCAAGGCCATTCAATTCTGCTACAAAGATCTACTACCATTTGTTCACAAAAAGCTGGTAAAGGCTCTTTTAGCCCGCACACTTGAGATCAAAACGAAGGACGTTGACAAGGAAGAACCAGCACGATTGTTGAATGGACTAGGCCAACCATCAGCCTTGATGTGGAAGAAAGTTCTGATGAAGAAATAAAGGTGAAAAAATAGAAGAAGCCTCAGTTTGAGATTTCCTTTAAAGATATGGAGAAAAGTGAATACGAGTCAATGTATGATCAGATTAACCACTACATGCATGTGAAGACCCTTACTCTGATTCACCCTTACAAGGTTGAGAGTTTAGAGGTCTGGGAAGTCTATAGCGCTGGGTTGAATTCAATCAAGTTTTATTGTGCTTCCCCATCAACTAGCCTAAAAATCATGTAATTTTGAAAGAGAATTTTAATGAATTAATGGAATTACCTTTTTGTTACTTGTTGACCTCACTTTTGGTTAAGGTCTAGTTCTTCCTCTTTAGTAGCCTAGGGTCTAGCCATAGGACTTTCCTATTGACTATTCCTAGAAAACTATAAAAGGAACCCTAACCTTTAGAGATTCTAAACTTCTCTTTACTCAACTTGAAGCTCTACATATTGGTCCTAACTTCTAGCACTTTGTAGGTGTGGTCATTATGAGGGAGCTCAAGGAGAGTTCTCATACGACTTTTTGACCTTAGGGTTGACCCTGGGTACTGGTCTAGAGCTAAGGCACTCACTACAATCACCTCACTCACAATCACTCAGTACCCTAAACCCAAAATCTTCTTGACTTTAATCCCTTAATCCTTTAGGAGACTCATGTAGATGGTCCCCTAAACCCACTGGCCCTAGGCTAGGGTTTAGATAAGACAAGTACATAGAGCACCCAAATGGGGTTTCCATTGGTTTATGGCTTATTTATTGTGGTTGGCACACTCAATTCTACCAAAGATATCCAATTTCGCCTTTTGCCTCTAAACTCTCCCAAATTACCTAAATACCCTTAAAACCCTATGTTTGGCCAAAATTACTAAATTTACCCAAAATACCCGAATTTGTTTATAATTCATTTCAAACCTTTTGAAAATACCCAAATTACCCAAAATCACCAAAAATGGCTAAATCACCAAAATACCCATCCCTAGCCCAAAATTCTAAAAATTCCAAAAAATCCCAAAAATTCCCAAAACCTTCCAACTATTCTTAATTTTATTTTTTTTCAACTACCACATAACCCAATTTGACCAATTTGACCCAATTTCATTTTTCTCAACCACCAATTTGATAAATTCGACAATCTTTGTCCAAAACTCCCAAATTTCCCTGAAAGGCTCAATCTCCCCAAATCCACCTCAAATATACATCAAATTGGTCCCAATTTTCTCAATTTTAATCCTAAACTTAAATTAACCTTCCATATGACCATTTTAAACTAAATCCATGATTAATTGGCCCATGCTTTGTGCCCAATTTTGCTCTAAGTCAAACCCGCAATTTTTTCCCTATGACTTGGTTCCAGCAAATTGAACCCCATGGCCAACTCCATTGGTCAATTTGGACCCTAAACTCTTAATACCCTTCCTAAACATCAAACTTGACCTTCAATTGGCCTTGGTTAAGCCTAAATTTCATTTAATTTCAACCTAAGTCAAAGCCAGAAATTTTGCCCCAAATTGGCTATGCCTCCAAATTTCACCAAATTGATTGCCTTAACCCCAAAATTGGCACCCAATTCCTATTAAACCTCTTCATCACATTCTTATTGATCATTCTCAACAATCAATTAGGAATTAGCCCAAGCCTAGCCCAATCTAGACCCAAGTCTAGCCAAACATGCCCAAATTCACCAAAATTCAAAAATCCTTCAAATTAACCCTCCAAGTGAACTCAAAATTCTTTCAATCCTTCACCAAAAATGTTCATTACAATCATCTACATCAAATACATCAATAAATTGGGACAATTAACATGGGGGACAATTAACATGGCTAAATTAACATAGCTATCCTAGCCCAAACCCAAGTCTTCATCATTTGCACCCATTTGGACCCATGCACCAAAATTGACCTATACATGTCAATTTGGTCAAGGCAAGACCACCACAACCAAGTTTTGGGCTCTATTGACCAAGCCAAACCACGTGGAACCACCCAAATGAGCTATGGACCAAGGGATCCCCAAATTAAAGGATTTGATTCCATATTTTCTTAAGCTAAGGATATTTTTGCCAAAACTAAACACCAACCCAGTTAATTGCTGTGCATATTCCCCTGGCTCACCTGACCTCCTAGCCACCTCCCCTGGCCTGGCCGGCTAACCTAGCGGCCAACCTAGTGGCCGAAAATTGTCCAAACCGAGAGCCACCACCATGGAATCAAACCTAATTCAAACCTAGAGGCCACCTCATCCAAATTAAATGTTCGAGCTCTCTGCCCTCCAACTAAGCATCCCTTTTCACCCCCTTATTGGCCATGACATCCACCCTTAAGCCAATTTTTATAAAAACTCACCTCCACAGTCATGGGAGGTGTGTTAAAAATTTTCCATAGAGAGCCCTCAAAATTACTCCTAGAGCCTCTTTGAGACCTCCCCAGTGCAACCCAACCACCACATTGCCTTGAATCACCATATCGAAGTTGCTGAATCCCTTTGTCAGAGTTCAATTTTTGAGCTCAAAACCTTGCTGAAGATAGAATAGAGCTCTCCACACCTCTACACTCCACCAAAATCAAATTAAACTCACCCATACCTTCACCACAGTGAAAGAAGGACAAACCCCATCAAATTACCCTTTCACAATGCCCCTAGAATTACTCTAGACCAACACCTGAAATTGAGCTTGGTCGAATTCATACCTAGGCCTTTCACCGCAGCAAGAGGCTTAATCCCTATCCTCCTTGGATCTCCAAGGACGTGCTGAGCACCTCTCATCAAAGCTTCCCTTCTCAGAGTAAAGGTGGTGGAATGATAAGACTCGCCATACATGCTTTTATAGTTTACAACATTGTCTTTTCTTAAGCTTTCCACATTGTGCTTACTTACCTGCATGTACAAACAAAACACAAACTTAAATGCTAAACAACGATGTCACCTTGCATGAAAACTAAAACTATCAGGATAACCACAAAACCAAAACCTAAAACCAAAATTAAAATCAACCAAGATAAAATTCACCCCCACAACATTCAAAATATAAGACCACTCAAAATTTAATCACAAACAACACACAAAACAACAACTATAACTAAATTAAGACGTCTCTATCAGATGATCGGGATTCCATTGGAAGAGGTAACCTACGGTTGCTAAGGAGGCTTCCCATGGTCTAAATGAAATTATGGAACTTATTAAGTTGAGTTTAGTAAATTTAATTGGACTAAGTGAATCCAACATAAAATAGTGGTGTCGGAATGAGGGACCGTAGGATCCTAACCGGTGTCGCTCTAATTAACTTTAACATGCCCCATAAAATTTAAAGAACTTTAATCATAGGGCCATCTGATTTGACATCATAACTTGGCACCCTAGAAAACTCAAACTTTTCACGATAAGGAGCTTGGAGCTGGCATGGTGGGCAGCACGACCATCTTCAACAGTAAAACATGTCTTCCCTAGCTAAACCAATGTCCCTTCCTTAAAATTAAACAACAAAGCCATAAGACTTTGAGGTTTTTTGCTTATGCAACGTAAATACTCACCCTATCTTTAGGCCTTTGTACAGCTTTGTTGTACAATATAAGCCATAACTCGTCTTAGGATTCCGGCTTATCGTCCTTCACGACCTAAATCCTCACATCTTCCAAGCTATTTGTGTGATTTTTTCACACAAATGTAAGCCCTAAATTAATAAAATTGGCAGGTTAATAAAATCCCTAAATTAATAAAATTGGTAGGATGAAACACCTAAATATTTCTCCTCAGAACTAAAGCCAAAACATAGGATAAATTAGGAATTCACCGAGGTTCTCCTCTGAATCCATGACATCCCTTACTTCTTCCTCCTTTGGATTCCAAAAACAAAATGTCCCAAATTTGAGCCAATCCCATTTCACACCTCTTTGTCCGATATAATTGAAATGTCCTATCCTTTTGAAATCCTTGAAGATAATATTTCCTGATTTTATCGAGAGTTTTCTTAAATGACTTCGGTTATTTAAGATGTAATTTAAGATGTAATTAACTGTAATTAACTATAGGGGCTTTTCCTTATTGGATGCTCATCCAAACCCAGCTTAATATAAACCCTATTTAATTCTTCATATTAAATAGGGGAAATTGTTGGCAAATAAAATAGTTTTGCAGACCAAATGGACGTCATACATTTTTTAGTTCCTCAAGTCTTGTGTTTATCCTTCAAGATAGATATAGGGTTTGAGGTACAACTCTCTTTCATTTAAACTATGAAAAATAGGGAGTCAGTTTGATTTCATATTTTTCTAAACATTAAAATGTCCTTCCGAAGCGGGCGATGGGATTTCGATCCGGTAACCGACGGCTTCTTATGGGCAACTCATCAGCCAAAATAATGCCGACAGCTTCTAACCACCCCACTGGGGATGAGTTTTTCTTTCCATTTAAATAAGGAAATATTATCTTCACACATCAGTAATGTGTCCATGTCCCTCTTGGACCAAATTACTGTTCTTTCGTTGACATACTTCACCCATTTCTGTCTTAGGAAGGTACGGCCAACTCTTTGAACTTTAGGACTATCTGTTCAATCACCTTTGAACAGAGGGGGTTCAAGAGGCCATTAAGGACTATTTAAATCTTCATGTGGGGTCCGACCCCAATAGGTGTGATGGTGGACTAGCTCTACCTACGCATTGTGTGTCGCTAAATGGGTCCCACACTGGGTCCTAAAACACTTCACATTTCCTTTTTGACTTTAATTTGCTATTTCACAAATTGAATCGAATAGTGTTATACTGCGCATGCTTTAAAATTTTCTTATATTAATTTGATTTTTCTACTTTCAAATTACCTTTTTACTAAAAATATTAAAATTCCCACAAACTAAAACTTACCCGATCTACAGATCAACCTCTGTTAATCTTCAGTGCCTGCACTAAGATTACAAAGTTTTGGCCATATAGCTAACCCCAGAACTTTCTGTTTTAAAGCTGTTGCAATGGCCTACCCAACACTGACTTTTTCTTACAACCTGCTGATGAGCCATGAAGCTCACAATATTGCTCTTACCATTAAGTTTGGAGCCGGATTTGAAGTCCTCGAGGTTATCCTCGGAAAGGCACCATTCATCGTCATGAAAGTCAACGCTCCAAAAATTCAGCAGTCATCTGCTAAGTTCAACCTGAACTGTCTTCAAAACTTCCCTTTTTATAAGAAGGCCAAGACTACTGCTGCCGCCTCGGCAACTGCCAAGCTTGTTGTCCCCGCTGCTGCTAAGGGGAAATAAGTAATAATCTTTGAAGCTCCGACTGAGGGATTGATTGTCCTGCCACTAGTATTTGAAATCGGATCGAGTTTAAGAACTGCACCACTAACCCGAACTCAGAAGAGAAACCACAACAAGAGAGTTTGGAGGGCTACTAAAAACTAGGCTCTTGAGGAAATACCTATCGAGGAAAAGCCTCACCAAGAGAAGTTAGAATTAACACAAGTATATCCACTTCTGTGAGGAAGTAGATTCCATCCTCTAATTTATAACGATGGGTACAAAAGTATCTGGAAGATTGTCATTGCATTACCATTACTTCATGGACATGGTGAGGAGAAAAGGAAGTCTACTCCTGTCTCCTGAGTCAGTTTAATTTTCAGAGACTAGTTGCCAAAGAGGGTTGCTCAGTCAATGAATTACTTAAACGAGTGGGACGTGCAATTTTCCCTCATATGAAGAAGGAAATTTTAAGGGACGTCAAAATTGTCAAACGACCTCAAAGGTTAACTGAAGATTTGCCTGCTCGTATTCCCATCTGGTTCCACTTGGCATCTGGTTCCACTTGGGAAGCAGTTCCACTTGGGAAGCAGAGTTGATATCGCTATTGTCACCACAAATTCCATCACTACTAGAAGCACAGGTCGTCGACCAGTTAAGTCAAGACTGGGTCCAAGAATTTGATTGAGCACACACCACAATGACATTCCTGAAATTTCAAAGGAAAAGATGAAGAAATTACCCGATATTGTAGTTGGTTTGCACCATTGGGAGCATACTTCTCCTCAACATCCCAACATTTATGGTAGGACACCCCGTCCTGAGATATCACCATCAAAGAAGAAGGTGTGGATACCCAAGGTCATTGTACCAATACATTCCAATATGCCCACAGGGCAAGATCATGCAATGAAGCCAGGGTCTGAAGTATCTGACATTGTCGCAGCAATTGCCAGTGAAATGGAAGAGCAAGAGGAGGAGGTTCAGCGGGGTCCTCCAGATCTTAGAAAAATCAAAGAATCAAGATCGAATGAATAAAAATTTGAAAGGCTCGGAGTCGAGATTTTTGTACTAGCTCGACAGCACGGAGTCTCCACCAATGATGATGATGATGAATTTGACTATAATGACTACCTTGAAGAATATTTCATGGATGTCCATGTCATCGAAACCAGAGCCACTACGTTTGCGCGCTAGGCTTGACCTCTCATTGAAGAGAATACTGTAGATGAGCCGCGTATGGCTATTCTCCTAAGGGATGAGCAAGTCAACCTACTGGAGAAAAGGATAGAAGAGATGGCCGCTGCTATGACTTCCATGGCCACCATTCAGAGGCAATCACAAGCACCGCAACTAGCCTCTCCGGAGATCAACCAAGCAGAAATCATACATATCATACATGAAGGAAGAGAAGTTGCTTCAGCGAAAAGAGATGAATAACCAAAGAAGGATTCTTCGTCGAGCTCCATACCAGAGAAAGAATTTAAGAAAATGGTCGAGGAAGTTTGGGAGGCTTTAACCTAGTCTAAGGCTAGTACGCTGATTCTAAATGGTAGACCCTATCCAGAGGAATTTGATGTCTTACCCTTCCTTAAGGGTTTGTGGCTACAAACTTCAAGATATATGATGGGACTGGAAATCTCAGACAACACATAGCACACTTCTGAGCCCTTCTGAGCCAGTTGTGGGAGCCAGTTGTGGCAGCACAAAGAATAGTGAAACCCTACTCTTCCAATAGTTCGTCAGTAATCTGTCAGGGATCACCTTTGATTTGTATTCCGATTTGCCCAACAGATCAGTGAAAACCTTTACCGAGCTAGAACAATTATTTGTGAAAAGATTTGCTGGAGCGCAACATCATGTCTCTATAGGAGAGCTCATGATAGAAAACTAAAATCCCAACGAGACTTTGGTGGACTATATTTTGAAGTGGAGAAACCATAGCATGAAGTGTAAACCTCAGCTATAGGAACATCATGCAATTGAGATTTTACACAAAAGCATTCATGGCCCAGTAGATTTCATGCTCAAGGGGCTCACCATCAAACCCTTTCAGAAGCTACTCAGTGAAGCAACAGTCTTCAAGAAGAAATCAAACATATGGATTCACACGAGAAGTCCAAGGCAACCAAAGTGCTTGAAATGAAATCAGGAACTGTAGCGACTATCGATAAATGAAAACAACCAATAAAGATATAGGCAGAAAATCCTTGGCAATCTTCATCACACCAGGCTCAAAAATAGAATAGCCTGTCCAACCAGCGACCGCCTCAAAGAGGATCATCTCGAACAGAGAATAAAAGATTATTTCTGACAGAACTACAGAAAATGGTATATTCTTTCAAAGATGAAGCCGTGTCTAAAATATTCAGAAGTCTGATGAAGAAGCCTGAGTTCAGACTACCATATCCAAAGAAGCCCAAAGAAATTGACAAGAAAGATGAACTAAATTACTGCCCATACCACAGATTGTTGGGCCACACCATAGAAGAGTGTTTTATCTCTATGTATTGGCTTAAATAGAACCAGAAAGAATGGAATATAACGATCCCAAGAGAATGTTTAAGAGAACCTGAAAAAGGTTCCATAAATATGATTTCGGCCGAGCCAATTTCTCCGATTGATCCATCGATTGATCCATATACTGGGATCCATATACTGGAGAAGAGGGATGGAGTACGACTTAGGACGAGCTCAAAAGGGTCCTAACCCAAATGCAAGATTCGTCAGGACAATCTTCTGCATATATATCAGAAGAGGTGAATGGAATGAAGTTTGGTGCAAATCATCCAAGAAAATATTAAATCAAATCCAGAATGCATCAAAACAAGCTAACGTTCTGAGTCTTCAGCCTGTCAAGCCCGAGATGAAGATTTTGCCACAAGATTTGTCATCATCAAAGATAAAGAAAAAGATGAGCACTACCACTATGAAGATTGATAGCATGGGGGTAGGATAGGGGCTGCCTCTACTTGGTTATCTCGGATTCGGGGAAGAAAATCATCAAACCCCTGACTTTGTATGATTATCTTTTTGCCCCTTCGGGGTCTTATGAATATAATGATTGTTATTTTGGCTACATTTTAACTATTTCTAGTGATTATGTAATTGATAATGGCCAATCTAGCCTCAATCGTGATTCCCGCAATAATCCTCAATTCGTACTTGAGTATAATGTACTCATTGTCAACATCAACGATACCAGATACGACAGCACCGGGAGTGATGAACCAATCCTCGAGCATCAGAGTCTGTCGTTTGCCATCAACCTAGATCTTTCTGATAAAAAAGAAACACTGGAAGAGTCAATAAGGATATCTCAAGAAGAAGAAATTATAGAAGTAAACTTAAGGATCGGGAAAGTATTACCCCCGAGAATAGCTCTCATGGATAAAGGAAAATAAATAGTAACTCGAGAAGAACTACCTTCACCTTCACCAGTGGAAGAACCACACAACCAAGTGAAAATTGGAGGATCACATAAAGTGTATTACAACATGCTATCTCATCTTAGGAAGTTGTTGGCCTGATTAAGCATCTACAACACTCTAATCCTATCAAAGGAGATGAGAGAAGCTCTGTTACAACCTTGCTTGAACCAGAGATTTGCTTAACTCAGCTGGCCAGCTCATCCTTGGATGAAGTTTGTTCGATGAAGGAAAAACCAGGGGTAACCTTCATGGATAAAGATTTACTGCTTGGTACCGCCGACCTCAACCAACCACTCTACATCTCCGTTAACATCGACAGATTTGTGTTTTCCATAGTTTTAGTAGATCCTGGAGCATCACTCAACTTGATGGGTCTACGGACATTGGCCTATTTGGACATCGATGCTCAAGAGCTTACCATCGATAAAATGATGCTAATAGGATTCAACCAAAAGGGAGAAAGAGCCCATGGATCTATTACATTGTTTAAGAAGGTTGGAGAGCTTGTATCAGCCGCTAGAACTTTAACGAACACAACATGGTTCCATCTTCTCTACATCAGTGCATTAGGTACTAAAAAAAAGGACAAGAGCATTGCATCAAAGGAGATCTACAATCATTTTAGTTCATGAATTTGGCATTCATGAAGATGCTGCCTACTACGCTCCTCCAAAGAAAATTATCTTCTCTCGTGAAACTGTTACAAACAAAAGTAGAGATTTAGAAGAAGTACAATGGCAGGGCTAATCAACTCCGCTTCAGCGATCTTCCACCACTCTTTTGCAACAATTTGGAGGAGGTTCTTTTAGTTCGCGCACCCGAGGTCGAGGCCGGGGAAGAACCAACTTAATTGTTGAACTGACTAGGCCAACCATCAACATTGGTGATGAGGAAAATTTCAAAGATGAAATAATGATGACAAGATAGAAGAAACCTCAATATGAGATATCCTTAGAAGAGGTCGAGAAAAGAAAATATGAGACAATATATGATCGGATAAATCACTATGTGAATGCTATGACCCTTTATCTGATCCTCCCTCAAAAGGTCAAGAGTTTAGAAGTCAAGGAAGTCTGTAGTGCTGGTTTAAAGCCGATCAAATTTTACCGTGCTTCTATTTCTACCAATCTTGAAAATCATGTAAACATGGATGATGATTCTAATGAGTTAATGAAACTGCCTTTTGGTGACTTTTCCCCTTGTGTACAAAAGTTAATTCAATAGGGACATTTACCAAACAAATTCTAAAAGATAAATTTCAACTTTTTAAAAAGTTATGGAGTGTTAAAAGTCGAACTCCCAACTTAAAAGAGGGTCTCAAATTTGGTACAGTCGTGTCAGCCGATGATTCAGAATTTTGTATAGTTGTTACTAGCAAATTAGAAGAAGATTTCCTTGATGTGAATGATGACTTTGAAGATTCTCCGATGGAGGATTGCCTCAACTTAGAGGATGACTCTATTGATTAGCTAATAGAAGATGCTCCGCCAGAATTTGAGGAGGAAATCTAGTCAACTATTGATGAGTTAAAAGAAATAAAAGAAATCAACCTCGCCTCGGGACTGAATAGCAACCTCGACCTTCTTTTATAATTTCTCTACTCAGTGATGAAGAATCTCTACAGTTGATCAAACTATTAAAAGAATTCAAAGATTGCTTTGCATGGAGTTATGATGAGATGTCAGGTCATTCGGTAGAGGTTGCAATTCATAAACTCGGGGTAGACAGAGATATAACCCCAGTAAAACAAGCTTCAAGAAGAATGCACCTCAAAATAGAGCAACAAGTCATCACCACTGAGGTAAAGAAACTGAGGTAAAGAAATTAATATACACTAACTTTGTAAGAGAAGAGAACTACCCCACGTGGTTTGCTAACAATGTTCGTGTCAAAAAGAAAAATGGACAAATCCGTGTTTGCGTCGACTTCAGAGATTTGAACAAGGCATGTTCAAAAGACAAGTTTCCACTACCAATACCAGAGATGTTGGTGGATATCACTTCAAGACACAAAATTTTCTCCTTCATGGATGGATCGTCGGGATACAAACAAATCAAGATTGCTCCCGAGGATACAACCCTTACAACCTTCAGAACACCTATCAGGATTTTCTGCTACACAGTGATGTCGTTCGGCCTAAAGAATGCTAGAGCCACATACCAACGTGCAATGATGAAGATTTTTTATTACCTCATTCACAACCAAGTGGAATGTTGCGTGGATGATTTGGTCATCAAAAGTAAGCAAAAAATAGACCATTTGTATGATTTGAGGATTGTGTTCGAACGGTTACGACGATATGACCTTAAAATGAATCCTTTAAAGTGACCCTTTGGTGTTACCTCCATGAAATATCTAGGATTCATTGTCCATCATCGAAAAATTGAGATTGACTCGCAAATGATTAAAGCTATCTTGAAAATGCCTCCACCCAAAACCTTGAAACAATTACGTTTATTTCAAGGGAAGTTGACATATCTGAGACGCTTTATTTCTAATCTCTTATATAGTTGTTAGCCTTTCTCGACATTAATTAAAAAGGATGCCAAATTTATTTGGGAAGAGAAATACCAACGGGCCTTTGAGGACATTAAGCAATATTTAATGACAGCTCCTGTGTTGGCAGCCTGTCGGCACTATTTTTGGTGTGGGGTTTGCCCGTAAGAAGCTGTCGGTCATCGGAATTGAAATCCCGTTGCCCGCTTCGGAAGGACGTTTAAAAAAATTTTAATTTTGAAAAAGATAAAGTCAAACTGACCCCATAATTTTCATAGTTTAGATGAAAGAGCACTTTATCTCAAATCATGTATCTATCCCGAAGGATGAACGCAAGAATTGAGAATGAGGCTCGATCAAATAAACTAAAGAAAGTTATGACATCCGTTTGGTCTGCGAAACCAATGTATTGGCCGACAAGTTCCCCTATTTAATATAAGGAATTAAATAAGGTTTATATT
>NW_018228250.1:22979-23444 GCF_001263595.1 Phalaenopsis equestris
GTGCATATGGCCAAATCTTATGTTTGGGCTAGGTTAGGCATGCCAATTGGCCCAATTAAATATGGCATTTGGTGTAGGAGATAATGAGGAACAACTTTCATGAAGGGTGAAAGTCATTTTGAGGTTAATTGGTTAATCAATTTAATGGATTTTTGATTTTTGACCCATTTTAAGCATATTGGGCTAAGTTTGGGTCAAACTTGAGCTAGCCATGGGCTAAGCTCAAATTTATTGTTTTGGTTGGTGAAGAACATCATAATTAACAACTTTCATGAAGGATGAAAGTTGTTTTGAAGTTGATTTGGTGATCAATTAGGGTTGGTTTTAATGGATTTGGATATAGACTTAAGTTAAGCATGTAGGGCTAAACTTGGGTCAAACTTGAGCTAGCTTTGGGCTAAGCTCAAATTTATTGTTGTATTTGGTCAAAAACATCATTATGAACAACTTTCATGAAGGATGAAA
>NW_018228250.1:23978-95257 GCF_001263595.1 Phalaenopsis equestris
TGAAGATATGGTGTATCCTAGTTCCAGGGTCGACCCTAAAGCCAAGTAATCCTATAGGGATTCTTCTTGAATTCTCTTATAATGATCTTACCTACTAAATGCTAGAGGTTGAGATCAATATGTGGAATTTCAAATTGAGGAGAAAGAAGAGTTTTGAATTTCTAATGGTGGGGGTACCTTTTCTAATTTTCTAAGACTAGTCAATAGGAAAGTCCTATGGCTAGACCTAGGCTACTAAAGAAGTTTTCTAGACCTCAACCAAAAGTGAGGTCAACACAGCCCCTATCCCAGGGAAACAATTGATACTTTATACCACGGCCTTAGGCGACTCCCATGGAGCCCTCTTAGCCCAAATCAATGACGGAGGGTAAGGAAAACACACTCTACTACTTAATTCATTGTTTAATACCGATGGAAGTAAGTTATCCACATATTGAGAAGCATTGTCTAACCTTAATTTTTGTCGCCCAGAAACTTAAACATTACACGCTTTCTTATAAGATTACCCTAATTTCAAAAGCTAATCAGTTGCAATATTTGATGACCCGACCAACACACTTCGGAAGTCTAGCAAGATGGTCAATGATCTTATTGCAATTTAATATAACTTTTGTTCCCCACCGTGCTATCAAGAGATAAATTCTAGCAGACTTTCTCGTAGCACACCCACTGTCAGCTGGATCCGCTCTCAACGATGAACTACTAGATTAGGAGGTACCATAAATGGAATTCTCCAGTGCATAATGTTGGGAAATGTACTTAGATGGTGCTTCATCAGCCAGGAAAGACAAAGGATCAGGCACAGTCATACTGGGCAAAGCAGGGATCAGTTTGATCTTTATTGTGCCAGATAAGGGTATGCTGAGGTTCTCATACCACCTGAAAGAGTCATGCACCAAAAATGAAGCAGAATATGAACCACTAATCACCAGATTGGAATTGGCAATTTCAATGGATATAACAGATATCGCCATCTACGGTGACTCTTAACTCGTCATCCAGCAAGTCGCCGGACAATACAAATTTTGAAACCAAGACTAGCAGAATATCATCGATACGTGAAGAAGTTGCTGGAACAAATTTCCTATGTGACTTTCTACCAGATTCTTATGGGAGATAATGCCCATGCTGATGCTCTAGAAAAACTTGCTAAGGAATTGGCATATCCCCTAGAGGATTCCAAAGAGATCACAGTACAAGGAAGGCAGGTTTTTTCTCAAATCGACCTTGAAACCTTACACAAGCGCAGAAAAGAAGAAGCAATAAATGCAATTGCTGATGTCAACGAAGACTAGCGCAAGCCATTAATAGAATATTTGCATACTGGAAAACTACTAGAGGACAAGTTCGAAGCACATCACATTGCAAAAAGGGCTATGTCATATGCTCTAGTAGGTGATGTCCTCCACAGAAGATCATTCAACCAGATGTGGCTATGATGTCTAAGCAAAGCTGAGGCACAAAATATTATTAAAGAAGTACATGCCGGATCGTGTGGCGCTCACCAGTTAAGGCCAAAAATGAAAATGAAGATCAAAAGACTTGGATATTATTGGCCAGCAATGATGTCCGATTACATGGATACAACCAGATGATGTCACCAGTGTCAGGTGCATGGGGTGGTCTGACACCAACCTCCAAATGTTCTACACCCAACCGTTACCTCGTGGCCATTCGAGTGTTGGGTCACAGAAATAATAGGTCTGATAGACCCTCCATCTTCCAAAGGACACATGTTTATACTAGCTGCTACAGATTATTTCTTCAAATGGGCAAAGGCAGTGTTGTTACGAGAGGTTATGACACAACATGTTTTTCAGTTCTTCAAAAGCCAAGTCGTCTATCATTTCAAAGTACCACGAAGGATAATTTTTGACAATGGGACAGCCTTCAAAAGCAACAAAATCAATAATTTTGTTAAAAGACATGGGATATATTGGAGATACTCTACAATCTACTTTCCAAGAGCAAATGGATTGGCTGAAGCGTTCAACAAAACACTGGTACAAATTTTAAAGAAAACATTGAAAGAAAATAATAGAGACTGGCACAACAAACTGTTAGAAGCCTTATGGGCCTACCATATGACATTCAGGACTCCCATTTAGCGTACAGCCTACATGCTCATGTACGGGTCTGAGGCATGCAACCGTTAGAAATTCAGACGCCGTCTCTCAGAGTCGTTGTTGCCAAAAAACTCATAACAAAAGAAAGTACGAAGCTCAAGCCCAAATAACTAGAGAGTCTTGAAGGAAAACTACTTGAAGCACAACGACATTTAGAACTTTACCAAGCAAAGATGGTATGAGCTCATGAAAAATTGGTCCACCCAAGGACATTCAAAGTTGTTGACCTCATCCTTGTGCTCAAAAGACCTATTCTTGTACATTGTAAGATAGGTTGAAAATTTGAGCCAAATTGTGAGGGACCATTTGTCGTTGAAAAGGTCTACACAAGAGGAACCTACAAGTTAATAGACTTCTGGGGTGAAAGACCCTTGCTACCAATCAACACACGATACCTGAAGACATACTACGCAATCTGATGTTGCTTGTCGCCACTTGATTTGAAAATTTTAAAATTTTGACTGATTTGGGGTTATCTATGTGGCCAAAAGTCTGTGAGCGGGTCCAAAATTTTTTGTAACAAAATTAACTTCATTATAATAATTTTTTTTTTGAAAATTACACTTCAAATTTTCTCCTTTCTACCTTCGAACTTAATATTAATACTAAATTAATAAAATTCACACAATACACAATGAAACAAAATGCATCAACAAATAAATGACTTCTTCAAGAAAATAAACTAAAAATTCCTTTAATAAATACTTTATTTTATTCTTGTTCATGCTAAGTTTCAACCCACTGACATTTTTCCTCTTTTCTGCAGAGAAATGTCAGGCCAGAGGCAGATCTTCACCTTTAAAGATGGCTAGAATCTCGCACTAAATGAAGAAATGGCACCACAGGGCGGTACTATAGATATGGACATGGAATTTAACCAAGTCGGCATGGATTACGAGGGGCCTTTAATGAATGTCATCAATCGACGGGAAAAGGAAGGGTTGTCCTCACTACTAAGGTTGACCACCAAAGATAGTGCGTCATTGAAAGGAAAGAACATGATTGTACAACTGGACCCAATGGAGGGGCCCAGCTGTCTACCATTCATGATAGATCAATTGGGGGCCTGGTCGCTGCTGATAATGAAAGATTGCCAGACGCTCTGCTACGAAGAACACAAGGAATGCTAGCCACCAAAAGAAGAAGGATTTCTTACAAGAGGAGAAAGATGCAAAAAAAGGCAGAAAAATTACTCACACCTATTCCTGTGGGAACGTTTATGATCTAGGCATGAGAGAAACTTCTTCAAGCTTGCTTGTCATAGATGATGGATCCATATTTGTTATAGAGCCAAAAATACCACTAGCTTCAGATGTTCTGTGGATGGGTTTCCCTACTTGCAACACTGAAATACTTGCACGATCGTCGGCTACGGGGGCATTCGTGGAACGCTCGGACTGCAATATCTTGCACCATAGCACTACAGTACCTTCGAGGAGTATGCCTCTAAAAATGATGGATCTCAGACTGCTGATTACTTGATAGAGGTAGAGCCATATGTCCCAACAGAGGCAAAGCCATATATTACGAGGGGTACAGGGCCATACGTCCTGTCAGATGCTGGATCATACATTCTGTTAGAGCCAGAGTCAGCACCAACTTGGGTTCCTGCCATTATTGGAATAAGGGAACTTCCTTGACAGCTTCCAATCATAAGAATGACAGAATATTACAGAATAAGCAAAGTAAAGAAAAGAAATTTTGAATTCTATGAAGAAGTACAAGGGAGATTCATCAACATATTAGAAGGTTTGGAATTATACCAAGGTCTTCTCAGAAAGTGATGAACAAAGCATTCTTGAATGCATTTTTGACCTAAGGGACAGAGGTCGAGCAGGCTTGTTCATAGAAAGGACCTATTCTGAGCTGAGGAAATGGATGCAAGGAAAAGGGAAAATTACTATCTAGTTTGGCTGCTGCTACAACTTTACAAATGATAGACAAGGGAATTCGTCTGGGATTCTCAGACATGATCAGGTGGATCCACTACCATCAATGATAAAGTGGATGATTAAAAAGATGGTCAGGTAGAGTATACTGCCCGCTAATTGCATTCCTAACAGTTGCCTTATCAAAATATTAACATCTACGATGAGGGTGATTGCATTTCTCCACATATAGACCACGGCCTTTCTGCACGGTCTCATTCATGAGTAAAAGCAACATCTTCTTTAGGAAAGAAATTGACATTGTTGGCCTCGGTGAGTTCAAAGGATCTGTGAAAATTCCCTTACCAGTTGGCTCAGTACTTATTCTCAAAGGCAATGGAGCGAACGTCTCCAAGCATTGTATTCTAGGAGTACGACATCGTAGGGTGTTTGTTACCTTCCGACGGATGGACGATTGTAAAATATAGCACGAATTTTAGCCAGATCCAAAAATGGAGGAGCTACTACCATACGAGCTATGAGAGGGTTGTACCTCTAAGTACAAGCAAAGGGAACTCTATCCTGGAGCATGACTTAGAAGGTTTGCTCGATCAGGAGCTTGTCTCAATAGAAACTGATAGTCAAAGGATTATTTTCCGCTTTACTACAGTGCATCAAATATGATATATATTCGAGATACTCAGCCTATGATATGTACTTGGCGTGAGATATTTTGGATGTACTTTGATGCAGTTAGCATATTATACTTTTTGAAGCGTTAGCCTAAACTTGATATGTAACATTTATTGGAGTAGATTAATGATATTTTTTTTCAGAAATTTGTTTGTATGTTCAATTGCCCCAATTGTGCGATAGATAAAAGCCACAAACCATACGTTGGTTCAAATTAAAATGAACAAAGAACGAAACAAGAAAATTTAAAAATAATAAAAAAAAGATAAAATAAATAAAAAATAAAATAACTAACAAACAAACAACAAAACAACTCTCTTTTAAAAAATCAACCAACTAAAATTAAATTTTTGAAAACATATTTTTAAAATAAAATTAATTAAACATGATCAAAACAACAAGAAAAGAAAATAAATATGTTGAGTTGATTCTCTCAATTTTGAGGTCTCTTACTCATTGCTTGCGCAGCACAACTACAAAATTTCACAAATCTTCTTCAACAATCTCAAATTTTCACATAACACACATCTTTAAATTCAACACCCAAACTCTACTTAAATTTCAATTCTCATCCTTGAATCAGTCCCTAACTTCTGATTCACCCATTTGAGGTCGATCCTTACCTTCTAACACTCTCTTTTAAGATTGATCATTAACTTTCAATTCTCATTTTTGAATCAGTCCTTAACTTCTGATTCACCCTTTTGAGGTCGGTCCTTAACTTCCGACTCTTTTCATGAGATTGATCATTAACTTTCAATTCTCATTTTCAAATCAGTACTTAACTTTTAATTCACTCCTTTGAGATCGGTCATTACCTTTTGACACTCTCTTTTGCGACTGATCATTAACTTTCAATTCTCATTTTCGAATCAGTCCTTAACCTCTAATTCACTCCTTCGAGGTTTGTCCTAAACTTCTAATCCTCTCTTTTGAGATTTATCATTAACTTTCAATTCTCATTTTTGAATCAAGCCTTAACTTCTAATTCACCCTTTTGAGGTCGGTCCTTACCTTCAAATGCTCTCTTTTGAGACTGATCTTTAACTCTTAATTCTCATTTTTTAATTAGTCCCTAACTTCTGATTCCTCTCTTTTCGAGATCAGTCCTTAACTTCAAATCCTCACTTTTGAGATTGATCAATAACTTTCAGTTCTCATTTTTGAATCAGTCCTTAACTTCTGATTCACTTCTTTTTGAGGTCAGTCCTTAACTTCTGAATCTCTTTTGAGATTGATCATTAACTTTCAATTCTCATTTTGGAATCAGTCCCCAACTTCTGATTCACCCTTTTGAGGTCATTCCTTACCTTCTGAAACTCTCTTTTGAGATTGATCATTAACTTTCAATTCTCATTTTTAAATCAGTCCCTAACTTTTAATTCCTCTCTTTTCGAGATTGGTCCTTAACTTATGATCTTCTCTTTTGAGATTGATCATTAACTTTCAATTCTCATTTTCAAATCAGTACTTAACTTCTGATTCACTTCTTTTCAAGGTTGGTCCTTAACTTCCGACTATTTTTTAAGATTGATCATTAACTTTCAATTCTCATTTTCGAATAAATCCTTAACTTCTGATTCACTTCCTTTTGAGTTCGGTCCTTAATTTCTGACTCTCTTTTGAGATTGATCATTAACTTTCATTTCTCATTTTTGAATCAGTCCTTAACTTCTGATTCATTTGTTGACCTCACTTTTATTTGAGGTCTAGTTCTTCCTCTTTAGTAGTCTAGGGTCTAGCCATAGGACATTCCTGTTAACTATTCCTAGAAAACTAGAAAAGGAACCCTCACCATTAGAGATTCCAAACTTCTCTTCACTCAACTTGAAGCTCTACATATTAGTCTTGGGCTCTAGTACTTAGTAGGTGGGGTCATTGTGAGGGAGCTCAAGGAGAGTTCCCATAGGACTGTTTGACCTTAGGGTTGACCCTGGGTGTTGTTCTAGAGCTAAGACACTTAATACAATCACCTCACTCACAATCACTCAGTACCCTATACCCTCAGTACCCTAAACCCGAAATCTTCTTGCCTTTAATCCCTTAAACCTTTCGGAGGCTCATGTAGATGGTCCCCTAATCCCACTGGCCCTAGGCTAGGGTGGCTAGGGTTTAGCTAAGAAGATGGCCCAAATGGGGTTTCCATTGGTCCATGGCTTAGTTATGGTGGTTGGCACCCCAATTCTACCAAAGATACCAATTCTACCAAAGATACCCAATTTGGCCTTTTGCCCTTAAACTTCCCCAAATTACCTAAATACCCTTGAAACCCTAAGTTTGGCCAAAATTCCCAAATTTTCCCAAAATACCCAAATTTGTTGAAAAGTCCTTTCAAACCTTTTGAAAATACCCAAATTACCCAAAATCTCCAAAAATTGCCAAATTACCAAAATACCCCTCCCTAGCCCAAAATTCACCCCTCCATTACCAAAATACCCCTCCCTAGCCCAAAATTCCAAAAATTTCAAAATTTTCCAAAACCTTCCAAATATTCCAAATTTTATTTTTCTCAACTACCACAAAATTCAATTTGACCAATTTGACCATCTTTGTCCAAAACCCCCAAATTACCCTTAAAAGGCCCAATCTCCTCAAATCCACCACAAATGTCCATCAAAAATATACCAATACCGCCAATTTCAATCCTAAACTTAAATTCACCTTCTATATGACCAATTTAAACCAAATCCAAGCTTCATTGGCCCATTCTTTGAGCCTATTTTTTATCTAAGTCAAACTCTGAATTTTGGCCCTATGACTTGGTTCCAGCAAATTGAACCCCATGGCCTACTCCATTGGTCTCAATTTGGACCCTAAACCCTTCATAACATTCCTAAAAATCAAACTTGGCCTTCAATTAGCCTTGGTGAAGCCTCAATTTCATTTAATTTCAACCAAAGTCAAAAGCCCCAAATTGGCTATGCCTCCAAATTTCATGGCTATGCCTCCAAATACCCCAAAATTGGCACCCAATTCATGTTGAAAACTCTTCATCACATTCCTATTGAGCTGTTCATCACATTTCTATTGACCATTCTCAATAACCAATTTGGACTTAACCTAATCCTAGCCCAATCTAGATCCAAGTCTAGCCCAACATGCCCCAATTCACCAAAATTCCAAAATCCTTCAAATTGACCCTCCAATTGAACTCAAACTTCTTTCAATCTTTCACCAAAAATGTTCATTACAATAATTTACATCCAATGCATCAATCAATTGGGCCAATTAATATGGCTATCCTAGACCGAACCCAAGTCTTGGTCATGTGCACCCACTTGGACCCATGCACCAAAATTGATCAATACATGTCCAATTGGTCAAGGCAAGGCCACCATAGCCATCTTTTGGAACCTATTGACCAAGCTAAACCCCATGGAATCACACAAATGAGCTATGGACCAAGATATCCCCAAATTAAGTCATTTAATTCCATATTTGCTTAAGCCATGGATATTTTTTTCCAAAACTAAACACCAACCCATTTAATTGCTGTGACATATTCCCCCTGGCTCATCTGACCTCCTAGCCACATCCCCTGGCTTGGCCGGCCGGCCTAGTGGTCGGAAAATGTCCAAACTGAGAGCCACCCCCATGGAATAAAACACAATTCAAACCTTAAGGCCACCTCATCCAAATTAAATGTTAGAGCCTCATTGCCTTCCACCTAAGAATCACTTTTCACCCCCGAATTGGCCAAGACAAGAAATTTTTTATAAAAGCTCACCTCCACAGCCATGGGAGGTGTGGTAAAAAAATTTGGGAGGTGTGTTAAAAAAATTTTAGAGAGAGCCCTTAAAATTACTTCTAAAGCATCTTTGAGAACTCCTCAGTGCAACCCAGTCACCACATTGCCCTGAATCCCCTTACCGGAGTTCAATTTTTTGACCTCAAAACCTTGCTAGAGATAGGACAAAGCTCTCCACACCTCTACACTCCACTAAAATCAAATTAAACTCACCTACACCTTCACCAGAGTAAAAGAAGGAGAAGCCCCATAAAATTCCCCTTTCAAAGAGCCCATAACATAGCTCTAGACCAACACTTGAAATTGAGCTTGGTCGAATTCATGCATATGCCTTTCACCACAGTAAGAGGCTTAATCCCTAGCCTCCTTGGACCTCCCCAAACGTATCGAGCACCTCTGGTCAAAGCTTCCCTTCTGAGAGCAAAGGTGGTGGAATGAGAAGACTCTCCAAGTACACTTTTATAGTTTACAACATTGTCTTTTCTTAAGCTTTCCACATTATGCTTACTTACCTGCATGTATGAACAATACACAAAGTTGCATGCTAGACATTGATGTCACCCTGTATGAAAACTAAAACTATCAGGATAGCCACAAAACAAAAATTCAAAACTAAAATTAAAATAAACCAAGATAAATTTACCCCCACAATATTCAAAATATAGGACAACTCAAAATTTAATCACTAATATCACACAAAAGAACAACTACAACTAAATTAAGAGGTCTCTATCGGATGATCGGGAATCCCCCGAAGGAGGTAACCTACGGTTGCTAACGAGGCTTCCTACGGTCTAAATGAAATTATGTAATTCATTAAGTCGAGTTTAGTAAATTTATTTAGACTAAGCGAATCCAATAGAAAATAGTGGTGCCTGAATAAGGGAACCGTAGGATCCTAACCGGTGTCGCTCTAATCAACTTCAACAAGCCCCATAAAATTTAAAGAACTTCAATCATAGGGCCATCTGATTTGACATCATAACTTGACACCCTAGAAAACTCAAACACGTCACGGCAATGAGCTTGGAGCTAGCGTGGTGGGCAGCACGACCATCTTCAACAGCAAAACATGTCTTCCCCAGCTAAATTAATTTCCCTTCCTTAGAATTAAACAACAAAGCCATAGGACTTCGAGGTTATTTGCTTATACAATGTAAATCTGTACTCTATCTTTAGGCCTTTGTACAGCTCTGTTGTACATTATAAGCACTAACTCGTCTTAGGATTCCGAGGTTGTTGTCGTTCACGACCTAAATTCTCATATCTTCCAGGTTATTTGTGTGAAGGTTTTATACAAATGTAAGCCCTAAAAAAAAATTATTAGGGTGAAATACCTAAATATTTCTTCTCAAAACTAAAGCCAAATCATAGGATAAACTGGGAAGTCACCGAGTCTCTCCTTTGGATCCATGGCATCTTATAGTTCTTCCTCCTTTGGAATCAAAAAACAAAATGCTCTAAAGTTGAGCCTTTCCCATTTCACACCTATTTGTCTGATATAATTGAAAAGTCCTATCCATTTTAAATCCTTGAAGATAATATTTCTTGATTTTTTTGATAGTTTTCTTAGATGACTTTGGTCATTTAGGATATAATTAATTATGGGGGCTCGCCCTTCTAGGAAGCTCGTCCGAACCCAACTTATAATAAACCCTATTTAATTCTTCATATTAAATAGGGGAAATTGTCAGCAAATAAAAAACAAACGGAGGTCATACATTTCTCGGCTTATTTAGTCGAGCCTAATCCTTAAGTCTTGTGTTTATCCTTTGGGATAGATACAGGGTTTGAGGTACAACGCTCTTTTTTTTAAACTATGAAAAATATGGGATCAGTTTGAGTTCATATTTTTCTAAACATTAAAATGTTCTTCTGATGCTGGCAACGGGATTTCGATTCCGGTAACCGACAGCTTCTTACGGGCAATTGATCAACCAAAACCAAAATAGTGCCGCATTACTTTTCTCCTTATGTACAAAAGTAAATTCAACAGAGATGTGTGCCAAAGTATAAGCTATAACTCTTT
This sequence comes from Phalaenopsis equestris, assembly GCF_001263595.1. Classification (NCBI taxonomy): domain Eukaryota; kingdom Viridiplantae; phylum Streptophyta; class Magnoliopsida; order Asparagales; family Orchidaceae; genus Phalaenopsis; species Phalaenopsis equestris. The sequence continues at coordinate 34,443 of NW_018228250.1, forward strand.
GAGAAATTGTGGAATTTGAAAGAAAGTCTCAGAATTTTGCTTGGTTGTCACTAGCAGATTGGAAGAGTATTGTTTGGATGTGGAGGATGACTCTAAAGATCAGTCGATAGATGATGCTTTACTAAAATTTGAAGAAGAGATTAAGTCAACCAATGATGAATTGAAAGAAGTCAAACTTGGAACTAAGAAGCGGCACCGACCAACATTTATAAAATCTCTACACGGCGAGGAAGAATCCACATAACAAATAAAGTTATTGTCAGAATTTAAAAATCAGGGACTAGTATTTCATCATAGACTTGGCATTTGATCATAGCTTATTAACTACAATGTGCTCATTATATGAACTAGTTAATGATTTATCTCTAATCTCTCAAGTAGGTGTCAGCCCTTCTCAACATTAATTAAAAAGAATGTAAAATTCGTTTGGGAAGATAAATGTCAGCGGTCTTTCAAGGATGTTAATAAATGTTGAATGACACCTCCTATTTTAGCAGCCCCTATCTCGGGAAGACCTCGTATACTTTATACCGCAGCCTTAGTCGATTCTCTTGGAGCCTTGTTAGCTGAGGCCAATGATGAGGGTAAGGAAAACATACTCTACTACTTAAGTCCTCGTCTAATATCGATGAAGGTAAAGTATCTACCTTTTGAGAAACATTGTCTAGCTTTAATTTTCACCACCCAAAATCTTAGAAATTACATGCTTTCTCATAAGCTAACTTTTATTTTGAAAGTTAATTCATTATCATATTTGATGACCCAACCAACACTCTCCAGACGTCTAACAAAGTGGTCGATGATTTTATTACAATTCAATATAACTATTATTCCCCTCTGCGCTATCAAAGGACAAATTTTAGCAGATTTTCTAGCAGCACACCTGCTTCCAGCTGGGTCCCCTCTCAATGATGAGCTATCAGATGAGAATATACTATAAATAGAGCCATCCAGTGTCAGACATTGATAAATGTACTTTGATGGAGCTTCATCAGCCAGGAAAGGTAAAGGATTAGGAACGTTACACCAAGCAAAGTAGGAATTGGTATGATTTTCAACACAACAAATTGAAGTATGTTGAGATTCTTCTATAACCTGATTGAACCATGCACAAATAATGAAGCTGAATATGAAGCATTGATCATCGAGTTGGAATTGGCAATCTCAATTGATATAGTAGACATTACGATAATGGCGCCTCACAATTGGTCATCTAACAAGTTGTCGGACATTTTAAAATTTTGAAGACAAGATTAGTAGAATACCGTCGGTACACAATGAAGTTGTTAAAATAGATCTCTAGTGTGACTCTGTACTAGATTCCTCATAGAGACAACGCTCATGCTGACGCTCTGGTGAAGCTTGCTAAGGAAGTGACGTGCTCACCAAAAGATTTCAATAACAGTACAGTATAAGGATGTCAGGTTTTATCTCAAATCAACCTTGTTAGTCTACACAAAATGACAAAATAAGAAGAAATGATGATTGCAGTTGCTGACATTAACGAGTTGATAGAATATTTACAAAGAGAAAAGCTACCCGACGATAAATCTGAAGCATATCACATCACAAGAAGAGTTATGTCATATGCTCTAGTGGGTGATGTCCTCTACAGAAGATTCTTTCAATCATATGTCATTAAGATGCCAAGCAGAGCTGAAGCACAAAATATCATCAAAGAAGTACACGCCGGATTTTGTGGAGCTCACCAGTCAAGGCCAAAGATGAAAATGAAGATTAAAAGACTCGAAAATTATTGACCAACAATGATGTTTGATTGCATGGATACTGATGCGCCCCTAGTGTGTGTTATTTTTTTTATGTGTTTTATGTCAATTTAAATCCCTTATAACTGTGCCAAAAAACATGACCTGTCTTGAAATTATGCAGTAATTTAACTTTCAAAAATATGGCTGAAAACTTGACCAAATTTATATTAAGTATTTAATGTGTAAAATTTAAATGTTATATAAAATATTTAAATTAGTTAACACACTATGGGTTCTATGGGTTCTATGCAAGTGCACGTATTGCTTCAAGTAATATAGGGCTTTCCTTAAAAACTCTAGTATAGATCCCACGAAGAAATGAAGTAAGAGGTTCTTAGTCAAATTTTAGTCTACTTCTATTAGTCCATAGTTTAGAAGATTGATTTAAGTGATTTTTATAACAAGTACTCCTAAATGTAAGTCCTAAGTTTAAAACAACTAATTACTATTCCGAAATGAAAATAATAATTCGAAAGATAACCTATTTTGGATGAATTGTTTTGGAGAATTTTGAGATGTTAAAAATTGATATTATTATATAGTTAATTGGATAACATAAAGGAATGAGATAAATTAAATATTATATGTGTGAAATAAAAGAAATTTTAATACTCTACCCTCAGTCAAGTGTTATAAATAATCGTTGACAAATCTTAGGTTTAGTTTCTAAATTCATGGTTAGGTGATACATCTAAATTATATAGTGTTTTTAGATACATTTTATACCTATTTTTTAGATATTGTGCTTTAATGGAAGGTACTTTTATTTATTTCTTGCAGATACACATAAAAATGAAAAAAATGCTTAAAGGAGTGAAAAATGATCAAATTTGGAGCAAAAGGTTGAAAATTGTGCAAAAGAGTTTTGACGCCTAAGCACGCGATCCGACGCTTAAGTGCCAGTTAAACAGAGAAGGTCGTGCCTAAGCGTCGAGACCCCACACATAAGCGCTAGTGGCAGTTACTAAATGAGTAAAATTGGTTTTCACAAATTTCAAAGAGGTTTTTGAGACACCCATTGGCTTAATAGGTGGTTGTAACCACCATGGATGAAAACTATCATGAAAGGATGCATCTCTTGGGAAAATACATCGAATAAAGACACATTTTGAAGCGGTACCTCTTAGAGAACTATAAAAGCAAGAAGAGAGGACTTAGAAAAGCGTCATGAAAATATTGGTAAGTATTGAAAGTTCTTCTCTGGGGAGTTAGTTTGGAGAGATTTTTAGGAACCACTTCTTATTTACTTTATCCTTTTTGTTATTTTGTTTTGATTGATTGTAAAAGAAAAGAGATTCAAAGGAACTGCAAGAGTCTGGTGGAGGACTTGAGATAAGTTTTTATCTTTTTGTTTTAGACTACTTTTGATTTTAATTGAGACTTGTTGTTGGTTTGACTATGATTTCATCTTTTAAGCTAAAGTGTGGTTTTATTTTCTCCATGGATTCTTAGTAGTTTTCTTTATCTTTCTTCTTAAAAGGATAAGTAATTAAGTTTTGGATGAAAGTTGTGGAGAGTATATATTTTTTATGTTGGAAGAAGTTGTGATGATTTACATCCATGCACTTCATTTACTCCTTGATTTGGCCAATCCAGATGTTAAAATTAGTTGTGAGAACCTGTAAGAACCTAAGAACCGGGTTGGTATTGTAACATGTAAGAACCTGGCTGGTATTATCTAAATCAACAATCGGAAAGAATCTCATAAGGCTGTAGTAATGAGAATGTAGTTCATATGATTGAGTGCAAATAAATAGAAAAATATTCATTGATGGGTGTAGGTTAGAGGACTTTAAAATGACAGTTTAAAGCCCCCAACTTAGTTTATTATTTTAGGTTCTGATACAAGAATGTTAGCCCCTAAGTGAAGGGAATCGATGGAAGTCTAGAGTGAGAGCTAGTATCTTCTCTACCTAACCGGTCTTCAGAACTATTCAAACTTTAAATTAGCCAATGTTATTTATAGCATCTCTAGTAAGGGTGAAGAATATTATTACTCCAATTTGGCACAACACAATTTGCATACTTCAACAAAAGAATTCCTATACTTATTATTGATTCATGATAAGAAGAAAGATATTTTTATATTAAGTACTTTTCTTCTACAAAAACATTAGTTATCTTTTTAAGTTGTTACTGTTTCGTTAAAATATCAAAAATACCAAAAATATTTAAAGTTTAAATTCCTGCAAAAATTGTTTTTAGTTTAAGTAATTATATTTTTAGTTTAAAGTATTATCTTTTTAAAAGTACAAAAACTTTCTAAGAAGTGCATATTGCATAATCCTCCCTGTGGGTTTGATATTCAGGTCTTAATCAAAAAGTCCTATATTACTTGATAACAATGCAATATTTACGTAGTATCATAATATAAATATATATAAATAAAAAAGTTAAATTCTTATTTTTCTTCAAGATCAAGTTTTTGGTTTTGTTGCAAAATAAGGAAATATAAGTGAAAAATACCATTAGAACTGTTGTTATACTGCGCATAAGTATTAAGTCAAGATAAAGTGTTTTGGCGTCATTGCCGGGGAAGAAAACTAAGTAAATTTCTATTTTTAGAAAGTCTTATTTAAGCTTTAAATATTGTATCTTATTTTGTATTTTTTATTTTATTTTATTTTATTTTATGTTAGTGTATGCATAGTTCAGGTTCTAAAGGACTAGTGCCCTACGATTCTGAATTAGAAAGAACTATTAGAAAAATCAGAAAAACCAAAAAATTAAAAATCTCTTGAAAAATCTAAAAAAATTATAGAAAGAGCTTACATGGTGGGCAGCCCGGCCGTCTTCAACAGCAAGAGAATCTTGAAATTCATCAAGAGTTTAGACCTTTAAGAGATTATGTCATCCCTATTGTAAATGAACTTCATTGTAGTATTCAAAAACCTAATGTAGTGGCTAATTCATTTGAGCATAAACCTGTTATTATCTAAATGGTATCAAATAATCAGTTTGGGGAATCACCAATTGAAGATCCAAATTTAAATCTTACCAATTTTCTAGAATTCTATGCTACATTTAAATACGATAGTGTTTTAGATGATGTCATAAGACTTAGGTTATTTCCTTTCTCACTGAGGGATAAAGTTAAGATGTGGTTGAATTCATTAGCATTAAAAATCTTTAGCACCTGGATCAATCAGAACTTAGGGAGAATTATCATCGAAATTCCTTGCTAAATATTTTCCACCATCAAAAACTGCGAAGCTTAGAAATGATATTACATCTTTTAATTAGTTTGAAGGGGAATCTATTTATGAAGCATGGGAACAATTTAAAGAACTCTTAAGAAAGTGTCCACACAATGCTATACCAGATTGGTTAATAATTCAAATCTTTTATAATGGATTAATTGGTTCTCTTAGATCTATTATCGATGTCGTTGTTGGTGGTTCATTCATGTCAAAACCATTTCATGACGCTTATGCTTTAATGGAAAAGATAGCTACTAATAATTTTTAATGGCCTTCTGATAGGGTGAATCCAAAGAAAGTAGCCAATATTCATGAAACTGATGCATTTACTATGTCAGCAAATCAAGTTACTGCAATTTCAAGGAAGTTATACCAATTTGGAATGAATTCTTCTCAACCAATTTAAATGATTGAAGAGAATTCATTAGGTCAAATTGTAGATTCTCAAGCATCATTAGAAAATTTGAATACCATAAATAATAAGAAAAATAACCCATATTCCAATTATTATAACCCAGGATGGAAGAACCATCCCATCCTTAACTAGAATAACAATTTGAGTGGTAATAATCAGCAATGGGGGAAGAACCAAAGAAACCCATTGGGAAACTGGAACAATAAAGGGAATAATAATTATAGATCTACCTATCCTCCAGAAATCAACAGTAATACACAGTTTAAGGAAAAGAAGTTGTCTATAGAAGAAGTGGTGTTACAAATTGGTAATCAGTTACAAAGTCATGGAGCTACAATTAGAAATATTAAGATTCAACTTGGGCAAATCGCAAGTTCATTAAGAAATGGATCCCAAGGAACACTTCCTAGTAATATTGAATCAAATCGAAAAGACCAGAATAAAGAAAAGACCAGAATAAAGAGCAAGCCAGAATAAAGAGCAAGTTAAAGCTATACAAGTTAGAAGCGGAAGAGAGTTGGAAGGTAGGGTTAAAAAAGAGATTGAAGTAGAGAGAGAAGAAATTGAAGAATCAAAATAAGATGCTTCGAAAGATTCTGAAAGACCTATTTCTCTGCCAAAAACTGATTTAGAAAAACTACCACCTCCATTTCCTCAGAGACTTTGACAACAGAAGTTGGATATACAGATTTAAAAATCTCTGGAAATATTTAAGAAATTTACAATCAATATTCTATTTGTTGAAGCCTTAGAACAAATGCCAAGCTATGTAAAGTTTATGAAGGATATTCTCAACAGAAAAAGGAAGTTTGAAGATAATGAGATTGTTGCACTTCGTGAGGAGTGCAGTGCCGTGAGGAGTGCAGTGCTATAATTGTGCTATAATTTAGAAGAAACTTTCTGAAAGGCTTAAAGATCCTGGTAGCTTTAGAATTTCATGTGATATAGGAGACTGATTTTATAGGAAAGCTTTATGTGATTTAGGTGCATGCATTAACCTTATGCATTATTAATATTTAAAAGATCGGGATTAGGAGAAATAACCCCTACTACTATAACTCTGCAGTTAGCAGATCGTTCAATAACCTATCCTAAAAGAGTACAGAAGATGTCCTAGTGAAAGTGGATCAGTTTATCTTTCCTGTTTATTTCATTGTGCTAGATATGGAGGAACATAAAGAGATACCTATCATTTTAGGGAGACCTTTCCTAGTCATAGGAAGAGCAAGGAAGAGCAATGATCATAGGAAGAGCAATGATAGATGTACAGAAAGGGAAATTAATAATGCATGTGAATGATCAAACTGTTACTTTTAACAATTCAAAATCAATGAAATACCCTGCGAAAGGTAAAGATGATGAATGCTATAAAATAGATGTTATAAGATATCTAAGCGAATGCCACTTCAAGACTTCTTATGAAGAAAAGTCTGAAGAAAAAGATTTGGAACACGAGCAAGAAGAGGAATTAGATCAATGTGTAAACCTTTTTAAGGAAGATTCAAGTTATGTTCAATAAAGTTTTGAAATTTTGGAAACGATAGACGAAGATAAATCATTTTGTCCCTCTATTGAAAAACCTCCAAAACTTGGGTTGAAATTACTTACTCAACATTTAAAATATGCCTTTTTAGAAGATTCCTCAACTTTACCTGTTATAATTTCCTTGAATTTAACGAAGGAAGAAAATGAAAAACTGATGAAAGTTCTGAAAAATTTTAAGAAAGCCTTCGGATGGACAATTATTTATATTAAAGGACTCAGTCCTTCAATTTCTATGCATATAATTAATCTGGAAGAAAACTGCAAACCCAGGGCTGATCCACAGAGAACATTAAATAACATTAAATCCTGTTATGAAATGTTATGAAGGGAGTTATTAAGAAAAAAAAATTAGAGTGGTTAGATGCTGGAATTATCTACCCTATTTAAGATAGTGCATGAGTTAGTCCAATTCACTGTGTTCCTAAGAAAGGAGGGGTAATTGTATTGTAACTGTGAATGAGTTGTAACTGTGAATGGGGATAATGAGTTAATAGCTACTAGACAAGTTACAGGGTGGCAAATATGCATTTATTATAGAAAATTAAGTCTTTTCACTAGGAAAGATCATTTTACACTACCCTTTCTACATCAAATGTTGGATAGACTAGCTAGGCACAAAGACTTTTGTTTTCTGGATGGATATACCGGTTATCACCAAATTCAAATATCTCATGAGGATCAAGAGAAAACAACATTTACCAGTCCTTATTGTATTTTTTCTTTTAGAAGCCTACTGCATTCTGAAGATGTATGATGGAAAATTTTTGTGATTTAATTGAAAAAGGGATTGAAGTCTTTATGGATGACTTTTCAGTGTTTGGAACTTCATTTGACTCATATTTAGAACATTTATATAAATTTCTTAAGTGCTGTAAAGAAATAAATTTAGTCCTTAACTGAGAAAAATGACAATTTATGGTAGCAGGAGGAATTGCATTAGGTCATGAAATATCATAAAATGGTATGGAAGTAGATCCTGCTAAAATTCAAGTGATCGCTAATTTACCTTATCCAACAAATGTAAGGGAAATTAGGAGATTTTTAGGAGATGATGGATTCTACAGGCGATATATTAAGAATTTTTCTAAGATTGCTAAGCCTTTATGCCTTTTACTGAAGAAAGATGCAATTTTCAATTTTGATGAGGAATGCCTAAAAGCTTTTAAATTATTAAAAGAAAAATTAATCACTGCACTAATTATAGTTTCACCAAATTTGGAAAAACCTTTTGAACTTATGTGTGATGCAAGTGGTTATGTTATTTGAGCTGTTTTAGGACAAAGATATGATAGAAATTTTAAACTTATTTACTATGCTAATAGAACTCTTAATGAAACTCAAATTAATTATACAATAACTGAAAAGAGTTATTAGCAATAGTATATGTAGCAATAGTATATGGTTTTGATAATAGTATATGTGTTTGATAAATTTAGATCATATTTGATTGGAACTCATTGTATATTTCATAAAAATCATTCAACTATTAAGTACTTAATGAAAAATAAGGATACTAAACTGGGACTTATAAGATGGATTCTTCTTTTACAAGAATTTGATATTGAAATAGTAGATCGGAAGGGAACTGAACGGAAGGGAACTGAAAATAAAACTAAACATCAAATTTCTGATCATTTTTCTAGGTTTGAATTAGAAAAACCATTCTGTTTTGAAAAACAAATAATGAACATTTTCCAAATGAAAAATTGTTCATTGTAATTGAGTGGCGTGTTATGTGGTATGCCGATATTGTGAACTATATTGTTAGTGATCTTAAACCCTATGGAATGACATACCAACAAATGAGGAAATTTATTTTTGAAGTTAAGACATATATTTGGGATGACTCATATTTATATAAACAAGAAAAGGATCTGATCATTCAAAGATGTGTACCATTAGAAAGATGTGTACCATGTACCATTAGAAGAAACTTATGAGATTATCCAAAAATGTCATAATTCTGATTTTGGAGAACATTTTGGTATTCATAAAACAGCATACAAAATTCTATAATCTGGATTTTATTGGCCTACAATTTCTAGAGATGTTAATGCGTATATCAAAACTTATGATATTTGTAATAAATGTCAAAGAGTAGGTAATAATTTTAAAAGAAATGAAATGGCACTCAATTATATGATAGAAGTTGAAATATTTGTTGTTTGGGGATTAGATTTCATGGGACCATTTATACCATCTTTCAGAAATTTATATATTCTATTAAAAGTGGACTATGTATCCAAATGGATAGAAGTTGTTGCTTTACCTCAATGTGATGCTCAAAGTGCTGTAAAATTTTTGAAAACGAATATATTTTGTAGATTTTGGATGTCGAGAATTATCATTACTGATGGGGGAAGTCATTTCAGAAATGTCATTAAGGAGAAGTTATTAAAGAAATATCATATAAATCATAGGATTGCTACTGCATATCATCCTCAGACAAGTGGTTTGGCTGAATTATCCAATCGAGAAATTAAAAGAATTATGAAAAAAATGTGTGAATCCAACAAAAATGGATTGGTCAGTCAAACTTAACTATGCTTTGTGGGCTTATAGGACTGCATATAGAACTCCTATAGAAATGTCCCCATATAGGCTAATATTTGGGAAAGCTTATCACTTACCAGTTGAACTTGAGCATAAAGCATATTGGGTTATTAAAGTGTTCAATTATAATTTAAAGGATGCTTGTGAGAAAAGATTGTTACAATTAAATGAGCTTGAAGAGATAAGGAATGAATCGTATGGGTGTGCTAAGGTTTATAAAGAAAAGATGAACATGTGGCATGATCGAAATATTCTTACTAAAAATTTTCAGCCAGGGCAATAGGTTTTGCTATATAATGTAAGGTTAAGATTATTTTCAGGTAAACTTAAGTCCAGGTGGATGGTCCCATTTGTTATGATGAAAGTTTATCCTTGTGGAGCTGTGGATATCAAAGATCCTAATATTGAGAAAGTATTTTTTGAGATAATTTTTAAAGTGGCTGGACATAGACTGAAACCTTATTATATAGGGGATCAACATTAATACAATGATGGAATGATGTTGTGCCAACTAGAATGAGCACTGGTTACGTCGGGCTGAGGACGTAAAACCAAGCGCTTTGTGGAAGATAACCCATATTTATCAGTTTATTTTTGTTTTGATTGTTGTTTTGAGTCTGACTAAGAAATTTGGGGTAGTATTTTTGAGTTTATTATGTGCTAGTAATAGTTTTTAGACTTTATTTAGTGACCTAAACATGTTAGAATGAGAATTTGGACGTTAAGTTGACTGGTGCAAAAATGTGCACTTGCGCTTAAGTGCCAGATCTGGTGCTCAAGAGCGGCAATTTAATCACATGTGAAAATTTTGATTTCTAGAAGGAGTAACTTCAACTTAATTGGAATAAACGTTTCTTGGCAGTTTCTAGTCATGCCTAGAAGTTATGAGGGGGAATTAGGCTATAAATAGAGGGGGTTTGTGAAGAAATTTCACCACAGATTACTTTTAGCCTTAAAGTCTAAGAAAGAGAGAGATTTAGAGAAAATGTTTTAATTGGAGAAGGATTTGAAGAAGAAGGAAGAAGCCATGAGGAAGAAGTTCATTAGTCAAAGTGCACAGGAGATGTATAACTGTTTCTTACCCGTTAGTATTGAAGGGATATCGGAGAAGATCAACCAGATCGAGAATACTATATCTGTATTAGAGACAAAGGTGCTTGAATTGCATGCTCATCTAGAACATATTGGGTGGCAACTTAAGATGTAATTCATTCATACCAGTTATGTAGAGGGAGTGTATAAGGCGATGTTCCTTAAGCAAAAGTGGATTGAAGATGATAGTATTAGAGCTCGTCACCACCGTCCGTTTTATCAACTTTATATTCCTGGAGAGACTACTGAGAGACAATAATTCGTTCCTTATAATGAAGAGTGACATTAAGTTATGTGTTAGGGATTTTGGGTTTGGAGTCATGTTCTTAACTTTGTTGGTGTTTAGATATTGTGTTTAGTATTTGTGTCACTTATGTGTTTAATTGTAAATGTGTGTTAAGTGTATTGTACTTAGGAAAATTTTCTCATCCAAGACTATTTGGAGATAGAACTAAGTGTTAAATGTGTTTGTAATTGTTTGTGAATTAATATAAGTTTGTTTTAGTGAAAATTTGTGTTATTTTTAGCCTTGAATTGAATTAATTATTATGGAGAAATTTGAGAGAGAAGAGAGTTATAGGAAGTAAAAATAGTCATTTAAGGGATATAAGACCATTTAGGGGTGGTTTATTTAGGTTAATAGTTCATTTTACTTAAACTTAAAAATTTCAAAGATTGTGCATTGGCGCATATGCGCCACATCTCGCGCTTAAGCGCAAGCCAACCCGAGAAGCAGGTGCTTAAGCACCACTTACCCGCGCTTAAGCACCGGTTCACAAAAACTGGTTTGCAAATGATTAAAACTGAAGTTTTGGTCCGAAAATGCCATTTTTAACGCCTCCTATTGCGGTCCCCTACTTGAGTTCACGATTATGAGGGCTAGAGCAAGTGAAATTTGGAGATTTCTTGGTGGAATAGAGTGAGATTTGCTAGATCCAAGTTCCTTGAGGTAAGAGCTTTACTTCTATGCAAAAATTTTGGATTTTCACCATATATTTTAAGCACATTTGGAAGATTTTGAAAAATTACTATTCATGGTGAAAAGTGAAGAAAAATCTATGGAAATTGCTTGAGAAGTTTAGTTAGTGCTTTTGGAAGTTTTCTTTGATGATTTAAACTTGATTTTTAAAGTTATTTTTGGAATTTATCAAATTTGTAGAATGACACCAAGAATGAAAAGGAGCAAAGGAAAGAGCCCATTTGATTCGAGCAAATTTGTTAGTTAGAAAGCTCAGGATCAATATAGTGATGCTCTATTGTCACAAAAATTGATTCAGGAGTGATGTTTTAAGAGTCTAGGTGGAGAAGTGGAAAACCTGATAATCCGCCGATAGTGGGAACTGTTATGTTGTTTCTCTTTTGTCGCTGTAAATTCTGTTGTAAGAGAGTTTTATGAAATTCTCCCAGAGGTCGAGGATGATCGAGTTATGGTTTGAGGGAAGTCGATATCTTTTACTCCAGAGGTAATCAACTTGTTTTACCATTTACCACCAGAGACTTCGTGTTTTTATGCGAATTATTGTCCTACTAAAGTGGAGTTAGACAAGATTTTTTCATACTTGACTATTGGGGGAGGACTTTGAAAGATTACCAATGAGAGGAGAGTAAATTTCCCAACGTCAAAGCTGTGTGCACCATCAAAGGATTGGCACTATTTTATATCTACTCGTCTGCTTCCTACAAATCATCTCGGTGAAGTGACTAGAGAAAGAGTGACATTGAATTATTGTATTCAGGAGGGAAATCCCATCAACATAGGGGCTTTAATCTGTCACACTATCACCAGATCAGTTGCTACTGCTACTACTGCAGGTATGGGATTTGCTTCCTTGATATTTTCTTTGTGCGAGCAGGCTGGAGTAAAGTATGATAGTTAGGAGAAAGTTTTGCTACCTCTAAAGCCCATCACGAAGGTAAATGTGAAGACTTATTCTGAGCATTCAATTTTTGGCGGAGAGGAGGATTTTCCAGGAGCTATGGAATGGAAACATCTATTGCATCTACCTCTGCTGCTTCTTAATCTAGACCATCTACTTCACGTGCTTCTATATCTAGAGGTGATTATACTAAGACACAAGATGAGTTATTGCAGAAGATGATGGATATTATCAATTGTACCGCTGATAAGGTGCAAAATTTAGAGCATTTTACAGATTGTACTAATAGTTATAATAGAAGGAAAAGTGATTATGAAGAGAAATTCCATCATCTTTAGAGAGCCTGATTAGAGGTGAACCAAGACTGCAATTTCCTCCATATCCTCGATATCCTGATTATGAGCCTGCAGAAAAATGGTACAGCGGTGATTCTAAGGATGAATAGTAGAGCTGAGAGATTCATTTTATGATTGTAATTGTAATATATGATTGTAATATGATACGAACTATGTGGTCTGAGGTTGCTACATTTTCATCTGTGTGTTTTTTTGGACTGTGTTGCATTTTGGACTTTTATGCTTTATTATTATTATGAAGTTTATGGTAGTTAATAATTTATTTTTTAATTTTAGGTTAATAACTATTGTTTTGTGTTTAGTACTATGATTTACTTAGTTTAGAACTTAACTTAATTTCACATCTGTTGTAAAGTAGAAAATCTTACTAGCTTAGATCTTAAACTTGAAATTCAGAAACTGCTACCCTTTATTTTTCTTTTATCATGTTTGCAAGTTTGTCTTTATGTTAAGTTTGTGATGTCAGTAGTGTGTATGTTTGCTTTTATGTTTATACCTACTGTTTAGAAGTCTATTTGAATCTTTACATGTTAAAGTAAAATGAAAATATAGAGAATTTGATCAAAAATAATTTTACTCCTATTTTAAGTTTTATACTTGTATCATTAGGGTTTAAAATTCTTGTTAGCATGTTATTTCTAAATTTTCATTCCTATATATATTGCTAAACCATTTAATCGATTAAAAATTTAAGTTTGGGGGGATGAAAAATATTTTCTAAACTAGAATTTTATTTGTTCTCAAATGAACTACAAATGAATTTGAATTTTAAAAGAAAAATTGATTATGTATATGATGTTATATTAGGGAAGTAAAATTTGATTTTAGAAATGATCAAAAAATTTTAGTTAAAATTTTAAGTAAAGAAGAAAACTTTAAGTTAAAAATTATTAGTATTGAAAATGATTAATATAAGTAACTATCTTTAGTAAGAAAAATTGTATTTTTGAAAAATTTGGATAGTTTAGCCTTTTATTTTTAATACTTAAATTTCTTTTATTAAAATGATTTTCAAAACTATTATCATATTTATAAGTAAAAGTCTTATATCAAGAGTTTACTTTAGAAAAGGAGAAGTGAAATTCAAAATCATTAAAGGCCTATCCAGATATAGTAATCCTTGCCTAAAAAAGAATAAGAAAAAGAAAAGTAAAAGAAAAGAAAAATAAAAGAAATGTAAGGGAGGAGAAACTTGAGGATTAGTGCCTAATCAAAAATTAGTTCTACATTTGATCTTTTTAAAGTATAAGACTTGATAAAATCTTAAGCTTATAAATATAATATAGTAAGAAAAATTAATTTTAATAAAAATTTTTAAGTACAAAAAATTTAAGAATTAAATTCTAAATTTAGAGAACTTAAAATATTTATGAATTAGATAGGAATCATTTTTTTCATAGTTCTTCACATTAAAAATTTTCAAATTTTAAGTTGGTCTCATTTAATAATTATTTTTTCTAAATTGGACTACTATATTTCTAAATCTAAATTTTAGTAACTCATGAAGAAACTCATATACATTATTTCAAATGGTTTCTCCCAATCAGGGGGGATTATGATAGGTGCAGTAATTAATTTTTCTTTCAATAATTCAAATGCTTTTATGCATTCCTCGATAAAGCAAATTTTGTATCTTTTTCTAAAAGTTGGCATAATGGCTTAGTTATTTTTGAAAAAAAATTTATGTAGCGGGTGTAGAAACCAGCATGTCCTAGAAAACTTTTTACCCCTCTAAACATAGTAGGAGGTGGTAATTTTTCAGTAACTTGAATTTTTGTAGGATCTACTTCCATGTCATTTTCAAAAATTTTATGTCCAAGTACAATTCCTCTTGCAACCATAAATTAACATTTTTCCAAATTTAATACTAGGTTGATTTTTTCACATAATTCCAGAACTTATTCTACATAATTTAAGAACTTTTTCTAAATTATATAAACATAATTCAAATGAAGTCCCGAATATAGAGAAGTCATCCATAAATACTTCCATTCAATGTTCAATCAAATTACTAAAAATTGACATCATACATCTTTGAAATGTCGCAGGTGCATTGCATAGTCCAAAAGGCATTCTACGAAAAGCAAAGGTTCCATAAAGGATTGTAAATTTTGTCTTCTCTTGTTCCTCAAGAGCAATTGGAATTTTATAATAACTAGTATATCCATCTAAAAAGCGGTAATATTTGTTTCCAACCAATCTATCCAACATTTGGTCTAGAAAGGGTAAAGGAAAGAGATCTTTCATGGTGGCCATTTTATGTTTTCTGTAGTATATACAAAGTCACCAACCAGTAACTGGACTTATTGGAATTAATTCACTTTTCTCATTTACTTTAACGGTCACTCCTTCTATCTTTGGAATACAATGAATTGAGCTCACCCAAGCACTGTCTAAAATAGGATATATAATTCCAGCATCTAATCATTTTAAGATTTCTTTTTTAACAACTTCTTTCATTATTGGGTTTAATCTCCTCTGACGATCAGCTTTATGTTCGTATTGTTCATCTAATATAATTCCGTGCATACAAATTGAAGGACTAATTCGTTTAATATCTACTAATGTCCATCCAAAAGCCTTTTAATATCTTTTCAACATTTCTATTAATTTTTTGTTCTTGAATTCAGTTAACTCAGAGGATACAATAACAGGCAATGTAGATGAATCTCCTAAAACTAATGTCCATCCAAAAGCCTTTTAATATCTTTTCAACATTTCTATTAATTTTTTGTTCTTGAATTCAGTTAACTCAGAGGATACAATAACAGGCAATGTAGATGAATCTCCTAAAAACACATATTTTAAATGGGCAGGTAATATTTTCAGTTCATGTTCATGTGGTTTAATAATTGAAGGAATAATATTTTTATTATCATTTTCCAAAAAATCTAAAGTTTCAAATTTTTCCTGAATATAATCTAAATTTTCCTCTTTTATTTCATTATCATTCTCACTAAATTCTTCTTACCTTAATTTTTCTTCAAACTCTTTCTTAAATTACTCATTACTTAGATAATTAATAACGTCCATCCTAAAACATTCATTATATTTTTCTATTGCAGTATATTTCATAAATTTTGCAATATTAAATGTTACTTTTTCATCATTCACTCTCATTATTAATTCTCCTTTTTGCACATCTATCACAGCTCTCCCTGTTGCAAGAAATGGTCTCCCTAAAATAATAGGAATCTCTTTATCTTCCTCCATATCTAATATTATAAAGTCTACAGGAAAAATAAATTTATCCACTTTTACTAATAATTTTCTATATTTTTTTAAGGATAGGTTATTTATCGATCAACTAACTGAAGAGTTACATTAGTAGGGGAAATCTCTCCTAATAAAAATTGATTGAGGCATAAAATTGATACTCGCTTCTAAATCACATAAGACTTTTCTATAAAACTTTTCACCAATTGCACAAAGGTATAGTAAAACTACCAGGATCTTTTAACTTTTCAAGAAGCTTTTCTGAATAATAACGCTACACTCTTCACAAAGTCCAACGGTCTCATGATCTGTAAACTTTATTTTCTTGTTTAGTATATCTTTCATAAATTTCACAGAACTTGGCATTTGGTCCAAAGCCTCAAAGAATGAAATGTTTATCGTTAACTTTATAGAGATTTCCAAAATTTTTTAAATTATTTGTTTTTATTCTTCTGCTTTAATCGTTGAGGAAACACAGGTAATGGTTTTTCTAAGGGAACTTGTATTTGTTCATTTTCATTATGGTCACTTTCAATTTCTTCCTTCTCATCATCAACTTCAATTTGTCTTTGGATTTTTGTTTCAACTTATTTTCCACTTCATAATTGAATAACTCTAATTTGATCCTTGTTTTGATCTTTTGAATTAACTTCTACAGTCCTCGGAAGATTTCCTGAAGGTCTGTTACTAAGTACAGTAGCAATATGTCCTAATTGATTTTCAATATTTCTAATAGCAGCCCCTTATTTTTGTATTTGATTTCCCATATTCAACAATACTTCTTCCATTGTCAACTTATTTTCCTTTACTTGTATGTTAGGGTTAGAGTTAAATCCAGAAGGATAATAAGGTCAATAATTATGATTTCCTTGATTATTTAAATTTCCTGAGGGGTTCATTGATTTGCTATAAATATTCTAAATAAAATTAGGCTGATTTTTCCATCCAAAGTCGTTATCGTTAGAATAGGGATGGTTATTTTGATTATTTATACCATTTAAAGTTTCATAAGATAATTGAGTATCAATTATTTGCATTAGTAAAGTTAACTCTTGTGGCACTTGAGAATAGTTCACTCAAATTTGATCAATCTTCTAAGATATAGCATCGATTTGAGATGCTAAAACAGACATTGCATCAGAGTCATGAATACTAGCTACTCTCTTAGGATTTACCCATTCAGATGGCCATTGAAAATTATTAGTAGTCAATAGACATTCTTTCTATTAAAGAGTATGTTTCATCAAAAGTTTTTGGTATTAGTGATCCACCTGCAGCAGCATCTATAATATCTCTAAGTGATCCTACTAATCCATTGTAAAAAGTTTGAATTATTAACTAATCTGGTAAAGCATGGTGTGAACATTTTCTAAGGAGATCCTTAAATCTTTCCCAGGCTTCATATATCTATTCCCCTTCAAACTAACAAAAGGAAGTAATATCGTTTCTAAGCTTAGTGGTTTTTTAGGGTGGAAAATGTTTAGCCAAAAATTTTTGTGATAGTTTTGTGATAGTTCTTCCCAAGGTTCTCTCCAAGTTCTGATAGATCTAGGTGCTAATGAGTTTAAACAAGCTTTAGCTTTATCCCTTAATGAAAAAGAGAAAAGTCTAAGCCTAACAACATCATTAGGCACTCCATCATATTTAAAAGTAGCACAAATTTCAAGATAAAAGTAGCACATATAAAAGTAGCACAAATTTCAAGAAAACTAGGAAGATGTAAGTTAGGATCTTCAATAGGTGTTTCTTCAAACAAATTATTTTGTACCATATGGATAATAGTAGGTTTAAGTTCAAATGAATTAGCAACAACATCAAGATTTTGAATAGTTAAGTGAAGTTCATCTACTGTTGGAGTAGATAATATTTCTGTTGAAGTTCATCTGCTGTCGAATTTGCATAATCTCTTAAAGGTCTTTGTCGATTTTCATTTATTAGATGTTCTATATTATTCACCATTTCTCTGAAATTTTTAATTTCTTTTTGTTGTTTTCAAATTTTTCCAACAGTATGTTTTAATCCGAATGATTCTGAATTGTAAGCTGCTAAAACTTCAGATCTAATATTTTGCATAAGCAAATATTATAAGCAAAGAAAAATTTCTTAAAAATACTTTTAAATATAGTTATATATTTTTTTGGATTTTTGATTTTATATATATATTTTTTGATATTTTGTATTTTAATATCTCTAAATTTTATAATTTACCAAATCTATTTAATTTACCGTTACCTTCCCAGACAACGGTAATAAAAACTTGATCTCAAGTAAATAAAGTTGTGTAAAATTTACAAAGTTGACTCTGCTTTACAACGATGCTGAATATTTGATGTGGTATTTTATCAATAACAACGTTAAACACTTAATGTTGAGATTCTACGCAAGTATACGTATCATTATCAAGTAATGTAAGACTTTCTATTTAAATCCCAAATGTCCATCCCATGGGAAGGTTTAAAATTAAAATGATAAATTAACTAGGAAATTCACAAAAATAAAACAAAATTACTGTCACTAATTTTGAATGTTTGAGATACTATCAAAACTTAATTATTAACTACTAGAAAAATTTTATTGTAAAGTTTAAAATAGTAACTACTAAAATATGTTTGTGTGATGAAGTTTTCTAATATGAAAAAGCATCTTTCCCACTACAATGAGTTTTTGGTGAAATAGGATGGTTTAAATTTGCATTATAGGAAATAGGAGCAATTTTTATATCTTCCCTGATTTAATATTATAGAAAATCATTAGCTAATCTTAGGTTTAGTCCTTAAATCCATGGCTATGCTAGGAGGGTATTGGCTCCCACTTCAAAGCTTCCACTTCCCTTTCCTTGAAGGCTAACTCTCAGTTTAGATCTTAAACACTAAGATCAATTTGAGGATTCTAGACTTTCACTCTAAAAATCTCCAATTCTACACCCAACAATGTATATTTTCCTATTTATTTGCACTTAATTCCATGAATGAAATACTCCTTTATAGACTTAAATGTGATTCTCACTCTGTTGTAGAACTCATACTCCATTTCCTAGATCATATGTTTCACAATTTATTTTAACAATTCAATTGGCCAGACCAAAAAGTAAATTAAGAGCGGAGTTGGAAAACCATCACAATTTATTTTATATTTTCATTTGCACATCCAAAATATCTCTTCATTTCATCATATCTCATAGTAGAGAGAAAGATAAAGGAAACTACTCAGAATTCATGAGAAAGATACAACAAAAAGCAAATTTTGTATATAAATGGAAGTTCATATAATAATAATAAACAAACAACACTTATCTGAAACTCTTTCTCATAGAAAATCCCTTATAGTCTCTCTTAGGAAATGTAGGAAGAAGAAATCTCTCACTTGTCTCCCTCTCCAACCCTCTTAGTGAGTAACTCACACTTAAACTTACTATGAAAACTCAAAACTATAAAGAAAATAAATGACTAATGGTGTGGAATGGCATGGAAGGATGCAATGTGGCTAGAAAGGGGCAAAGAAATGCGAAGAAAGACCAAGTGCAAGCAAAGGAGTGTGAAGAGATGCGAAGGGCCCCTTTTCTGATCAATTTTGGCTCTAATTAGAGCCTAAGGTCGGTTTTACGATAGGTGCATCCAAAAACTCTTCAAAAAGCATCCAAATTCATTTGATCTTCTAGAAACAGGGTCTGCACTGATACTGGCGAGGTCAGTGCTAGTGACCATTTTATTTAATCCGTGTTCTCTATCAAATGACATTGTCAGCGATGAACAATTTTTTTCAAAAACTCTATTTTGACTCCAAATTTCATCTTTTTTGCTCCAAGCCCTAAAAATCAACAACCTGCAATAAAACAAGAAAAATATCTTCTTTTATAGTGCAATATCACAAAAAATGAGTATAAAATATTGGCCTAAAAATGCATATATTTTTGGTGTATCAGTCGGGTCGGCCTGGGCAAGGGAAGAATTACATTTCGACGTGGTCGCTGTTATAACTTCATGAAGGATAGGCTATGGAACCCCCTGTGTATCCTAAGATACAATGAGGAGGATCCTCTGCCTTTCGAGATGAAGGGATGATAAAGAGAATAGTCATGTGGAGAATACTACTGGAAGATTGCATGCCAAAGAGTTGCATAATCAACATCTACAAGAAAGGAGACAATCTTCTTCCACATATTGATTACCATGATTTCGTCAAGCCCTTTTGCATAGTGACTTTTATAAGAAAGAGTAATATTCTGTTTTAGAAATAAATTGATACAGTTAGCCAAGGAGAATCTTGATGATATGTTGAAATTTTGCTATTGGTGGGTTTAGTTTTTGTTTTGAAGGAAACTGAGCAGATTTGGCAAAGCACTACATCCCAGAGTGTGGTGCCGTAGAATTTTTATTACTTTAAGAAGAATGGATGATAACAAGATATCACGTGGAATCCATCTAGACCCAAAATTAGAAGAACTGTGCCCATACAAGCTATGAGATAGTTGTACCTCCAAGAGCATATGAAGGGAATTCTTGTCTCGAAACGTGGCTTGAAAGGTCAGCTTGATCATGAGCTCAACACAGAGTACAGATAGATAGTTGTTCTCACTTTTTTTATTGCATCACAATATGGCATATATGATATGAAATGTTCTAAATGTATTCAGTATTTGAAATTTATTCTGCATTAGATGCTTTAGAATGTATTCAACATGTTGTCTTTTGATAGCTTCAGCATGCGTTCAAATTGTAACACATATTTGAAGTAGTTTAATGAAGTTTGTGTCAAATTTTAGTATATTTGTCAAAGTACCCTTTTTTGTCCAATGGATAAAAGCCGCAAAACTACATGATGGTTCTAAATTATATTGAACAAAGAAGGATACAACGAAAGTCTGATAATATAATTTGAAAAAAAATATTTCAAAAAATCAATCAATGGAGATTAATATTGAAAAAATATCTAAAAAATTAAATGATGTTAAAGAAAACAAGAAAATTGATAAATTTAGTAATTTTATTCCTTTCAAATTTGAAGTTCAACACTCTCCACTTTCATAGCAAAAATGTCTCAGTCTGCACAAAATTGTCATAATCCCTGAAGGAGTGTAACACTCATAAAATTTCAGCAAATTTTTGCAAATTCTTGTCTTAATGAAATCACAACATTTGAAATAGGCTTCAATTCTATTCACTTCTTAGTAATCTCAGCACTCAGGGTTAGTACCTGAATTTTGATTCTCATGAAATTTCCATATCGGTGCATGGATTCTGATTTCATCCACATATTTTCCACATTATATCCGAGAAATTTTTTGCATTCATGAAATTTTTGGGTCACTGCATGGATTTCAATACTGTCCACATATTTTTCACATCCTATTTGAGAAATTTTTTGTAATCATGAAATTTCTAGATCAGTCCATGGATTCTGATTTCGTCCACATATTTTCCACATTCTATTCGAGAAATTTTTTGCATTCATGAAATTTCTCATTTGATGAATGGATTACAATTCCATCCACATATTTTCCACATTCTATCCAAGAAATTTTCCAAACTCATGAAATTTTTAGGATCAATACCTGTATTCAGATTCTAATCTTCTTAGACTGGTTGTTGAATTCCAGTCCTCATCTCGGGGTCAGTACGTAAATTCTAATTCTCACCTTGAGGTTTGGTGTAATGTCCATAGAGGTTGGCATTCTTTGACTAGATCTTGTTCAGACGTAATGTCCCTAGCGATTGGTCGAACTGGCCTAGTCTTTCCTTCCCGATGTAATCTCCTTAATGGTTGTCATTCTCTGCACTAGTGTTACCTCTTGAGTTAGATGTAAGTCATTGTGCTCTCCATCTCAATTTTGTCTCTTCATGCATAATTCTATCCTATGAAATTATTAAAAATTAAATCAAAATTAAATTTTTTTAAACATAGAACTGAAATTGAATCTTCATTGTGATCATCAGTTTTCCTAATAGCTGCTTCCATAATCCCCTTCCTTTTTTCCCCAGTTGGAGTCCCTACTAACTCCCTAGTGGAAATCATCTACTCTTTTTTTGCTCTGTTCTAAGTGTGTTGACTTAGATAGTCGTGTTATTTTTGTTAATTTTTTGGTTCAATGCTAACACCTATGGTATGCTGGCCCGCGACACCAGACTTATTGGTGGTCCATTTTTTGACCTTACTTTTGATTTAGGTCTAGTTTCCTCCTTAGTAGCCTAGGGTCTAGCCATAAGACTTTCGTGTTGACTTATTCTAGAGGACTAGTAAAGGAACCCTCATCATTAGAAACTCTAAACTCTTCTTCGTTCAATTTGAAGTTCCACATATGGGTCCTAACCTCTAACATTTAGTAGGTGGGGCTAGTATGGTGGTTCTCAAAGGGAGTCCTCATTATGACTTTTTGGCCTTAGGTAGTACCCTGGATGGTGTGGCCTTGGTTATTTTCACACACACACACACACACTTGATACCCTCTACGTACACTCACAACCTCAAGCTTTAGTCAAATATGCTTTATTGGTCCCTTAACTTTTTGGGAAACTCATGTAGATGGTCCCCTAAGCCACTAGCCCTATGCTAGGGTTTAGTTGAGACCAGTACATGGAAGACCCAAAGTAGGGAATCATGTTGGTCCATGGCTTAAGTAGGATGGTTGTGTGGTCGGCAACCCCAATCCTACTAAAATACTCAATTTAGGCTTTTGCCCTCAAAACCTACCCGAATTTACCAAACCACCCTTGAAACCCCAATTTTTACCAAAATCCCAAATATTATCCAAAATACACAATTGTTTTCAAAAATTATTTCAAATCATTTAAAACCACCCAAATTGCCAAAAACACCCAAAAGTTTTCAAAAATAACAAAATACCCTTGATTGTGCAAAAATTACAGAAGTACCCCTAGCGACCAACCTTACTCTAAAACCTTCAAAATCATTTAAAATGTCCCCAAAGCCAATTTGAAGCACTCCATTGAGCCCAATTTGACCAATTTTGACCAAAAGCCCAAAATTGTCTTTAAATGCCCAATTACCCCAATTCATCCCCAATGTCCACCAATTTCATCCTAATTTTTGCCATATTCAATTCTAAACTCATATTCATCTTGTATAATATTGATTGAAACCAAGCCTAAGCCTAATTGGATCCAATTTCAAACCTATATCCTAAGCCCAATTCAAAATCTCCAATTTGACCCTAAGTCAAAACTTCACCAAATTGAAACCCCAAACTTATGCAATGGACCCAATTTAAAATTCTAAACTCTTTACAAGAATTTAACACATACAATTTAACCCTCAATTGTCCTTGGTCAAGCCCTAGTCTCACTGAAATTCAATTTGGACAAAAACCCCCAATTTTGCCTCAAGCTATAAATTCCACCATATTGAAATCCATAACCCAAAAATTTCCACACAATTGATATTCAAAATTTATTATAGCAATCCCTTGGACAATTTTGAACAATCAATTGGGTTTAACCAAAGCCCTAGCCCAATCCAAACCCAAGGCTAACTTAAATACACCAAGATTGGCCATGAGCTAAAATCCTCAAATTGAGCTTTCCAAATCAATTCAAAAGTACTCCAAAACTTTTCTAAAAAATTTGTGAAAGTCATCAAAGTCAAGTTACTCAATCAATTGGTCACAATCTAAGCTCAAGCCCTAGTTTAGCTCAACTTGAACCCAAAATGCCCAAAATTGAACACATGCACCAAAGTTAACCAAACTAAACCAAGTTGATCAAACTAAAACCACCACAGCCACTTTTTGGACTCTAGTGACCAAGTTAGGCCCACTTATCCCACCTTATATGAGCTATGGAACAATTATCCTTTGATTTAGGGGTTCTCTTCCCAAATTTAGATTAAACCAAGAAGTCTTTGCCATCAACCTTAACCATTCAAAGTTAATCATCATTTGTCACCCCTGACTTTTTTGGCCACCACCCTTGCCCTGCTGGCCGGCCTAGTGGCTGAAAACCTCAAACCGAGAGCCAACCACCTCACATTCAAACCCAAATTCGCCCATCCAATGTGGCTCATCCCCATTGGTTGGCTGCACTCTTTAACCTTCGACATAGGCGACCATATGCACTTGAATTGAATCCCTGAGCTCCACCCCTTCCATGAATATTTAAACCCACCTTCTCCACGACCAAAGGGGAGGATAACCAAAAAATAAACAAAACTCTGCCAAAATCTCACCAGACCTCCTTACAAACTAGAGAAACTCATCCCCACCAATCTCTAACCCTAATTCTGTGTGCCTGAGTTCAAATTTTGAGCTCAAAACCAGGGTAATTCCGGCCACATTTCTCCACACCACCACAGTCCAAAAAACTCAAATTAATTGTGCCCACACCATTCTTATACTGAGAGGAGTTGATCCCCCACAAAAGCCCCATCACAAAGAACCTCTAACCTAGCTCAAGACCAACACCTGAAAACCACTTTGATCAAAATCCTACCTAAACAATTCACTACAGCCCAACAATTCATCTGGAGGCTCATTGGACTCCTCTAAATCTTCTCCAAATATTTGATTAGGCTACACCACTCAAACAAAGGTATTGAACTCAACCCTCAATCTGAGCTTAATTTGATTCTTCATGGGTATATACTGTATTTCGTGCTCGATCAACCATTTAGATAGGTTTGCCTTGAGTAGATGAAGGTGTAGGAGCAAACCTGAAGTAATTTGGTTGAGTCTAGCTTGAGATATTATGTTTTTTTCTATGGATGGCTTTTGAGCTAGGTAAATTAGGGACAATGACGAGGAGTCGTTCGATCGCACATGCATCAAATGGAGGCTTTGGATTGTGTCAGATAAATGGCAGAGCACCGCGTCGCCTTTCGGAGCCTCGATAGGATGAGTTGGCGTTGACTAGATTATGTAGAAAAAAAGGGATTTTGTGATTTAGTTTAATGTCAAATCTTCAAAAATTCATATCTTCTCATAGAAAAATCACAAAAAAATAAAAATAAAAATACCCTTTTGCTTATTAAATAGAGGAAACTAATGTGAACCAAAAATAAAAATTATTTGATGAATTGATGATTTTTAATTAGTTAAGTAGTCATGAGGTATTTTAATTTTAGTTGATTAAATATTATTCACCATAGTTTAAAACTTTGGGGGTTCATTCCTCATTAAAGAGGGGATCTCTGGTTATTCCAAGGTCATAGAGTATCTTTATGCTTGTAACCCTAATTTCCAAGCTTAGATGACTAATTTGGCTTAGATTAATTATGTAAATTAAAATTCCACTTAAAAAAATATGCGATGAATTTTAGTTGGCTTCCTGTGGTTGGAGAAGCTTAGGAAAAATATTAGAATGATTTTGGTAATTTTGTATATTTCTATACTTTATTAAATGCTTATGAATTTCATTAATTTATTTGAATTAAATGTTATTTAAAAATTAATAAAATCAATTCCTTATTGTGTAAAAAATCATGTTGACTCGTCGTAAAACTTCGAAATTTAATTCAGTAAGTCTAAGAATTAAAGCTCATTTTCTAAGAAAAATTGTATTTTTGTATACAAATAATTATATTAAAGTAAATATAATTAGAAAAATTTTGAAAAGTTATTTTCTGAGTTCCTTGTGATTAGGGGCACTTATGAAAAATAAATATTGTTTTTGTGAAAATGCTTTATTTTTAGGCTATATTTTCAATTAAAATAATAAAAAATAATTAAAATTTTCAAAAGTAAAAAAGAGGTTCAAAATGTTCTTAATTACTTTCTGATCACTTTGAACTCATAAGATTATTTTTCTTAATTTTTATAAGTTAAAAAAAAATTTAAGGCTAAAAAAGTATTTTTTTCTAAATTTTCATTAAAATAATTATAATAAATAAATTAAAAATCATAAAAATAAAATTTGTTGTTCCTCTGAGTTCTCGTGACTTAGAGACGTTTAATAAAAATATAAAAATTATTTTTTGTAATTAAAACATATTTTTTGTTTGATTGAATCACTAAAAATCAATAAAATAATTATAATAATTAAAATATAATTTGAAAAATCATGGAATTTTGTCTAGGTGTTCCTCTGACCTAGATGAACTTTAAATAATTCTCCCATGACCAAAAATCTTATATTGATGAATTAAATAAAAAAAGATTGAAAAATTTTAGTTTTTTAATTAAAATAATTACATAATTTAAATAAATATTTAAAAGACCACATCTTCTCCTCAAATATTTTAGTTAACTCATGATTGAGTTCCCATGGAAATTTCAAGGTCACTTGATTTTTATTTGATAAGTTAATAAGATATGGAGTCCCAGGGGAAAAATGTTGATTTTGGATTTTAATACCTTAATTAAATTCTAGGATTAATCAAAGGGTAAATGGGTTATATTGATTATAATAAAATCTCTTGGGTGATTGAAACAAAATGGGTTAAAAGGTAGAAACCAATTTATCATTTTTTCATGATAAGGGTAAAATTGTAATTTTGCTGATCATCATAACTTGTAAGTCAATTCAATAGGATGATCCTAGAGTAATGTGCTTAAGCTATGAAGATAGTAATTTACTCATTTAAGGCCCACCAATTGGTGATTGATATTAATTAGAATTGAAATCCCATTTAAATATTTAATTATCTTAAATTTACTTTGACAATTGAAATGAAGAGGGCATAATAGTGAACTAGGATTAATATGTAAGAGTTGTCTTAATTGGGATTAGAAAAGAAGAACTTAATTAATTAATAAATGATGTGCCTAAAAATGTTCTATTTTTCATTCTTCATTTAAAAAGGATATTACACTTTAAATTTATGTTTTCTTGTGTTCTTCTTTTTAGGTACATAGAATTAAAGAATTTGGAGTGATTGGAGAAAACGGAACAAAAGTAGACCAAAATAGAGAAAACCAAAGCAAATCGGGTCAAACTGGGGCACACCGGAGCCATGGGAGCTAAAATCGGGCACTTATATTCCTACGTACGGTGCTTAAGCGCCCAAACATTGCACTTACGCACCACCAGACAGAGAGGAAGCGCCCAAAAATCATTGCTTAAGTTACCAAAAATGGTTTTCAGGATATCTTCTAGAATATACATCGAATTTGGATGATTTTTGAAGAGGTGCTTTGTGTGACTCTTGTGGAATTTGTTGGAAATGATAAAAAGGAGTTTATAGAAGGATTTAGGGAGGTTATATGGATGTTTTTAAAGACTATCAAGAGTCACTTGAGACACCATTTGGAAGATTCAATTATAAGCAATTATATCATTTCTTTTCAAATCAAAATAAAATTTATATGTAGTAGATTTGAGAACAAATAAACTTTAAGTTTTAGAAAATTTTTCATGCCCCCAAAAATAAATTTTAATAAGATAAAATATTTTAGCATCATAATAATATATAGGAACGAATGAAAACAAAAAATAACATGCTTATAAGAATTTTAATATTTTAAATATACAAGTACAAAAATTTGAAACATGAGTAAAAATTAATTAATCAAATTTTAATTTAAATTTATCATATAGAGATTCATTAGACTTTGATGCAGTGGAGGATAGTATAAAAGCAAACAAACACACTAATATAATTTCACAACTGTAGCATAAAGAAAATACCTGGTAGTAAGTTGAAAATTCTAAACATGAAGATCTTAAGTGAAAGTTAGTAATATTCTAAACATTCCTAAAATTATAGATTAAGTTCAACGCAAACTAATAAAATGGACTAGACAACACAGTTATCAAAGTCACTACCATAAAAAAAATGTAAATACTCACAATAATATAAATACATCACAACAGTGTCTAACAAAATAAAAGAAAACAATAGTAGCAATCTCAATATGTACAACAGAAAAAAGTTAACAGTACATTATAACAGTACCACATAAAGTTCATAATAAAAAAAAACTAAACTACTAAATTTAATCCTCCTCCTCCTCATCATCATCACTATCATTGCTATCCCAAAAAGTAGTAGGCTCATATGATGTATATTGTTGATATGAAAGAAAAAACTACACTTTGGTCACCCCTTATAAGGTTTTGAAAGATGAGTAAAATTTCTCCTCATAATCAATATGACTTCTCATATAACCATCTAAATGATCTACTAAATTC
Source organism: Phalaenopsis equestris (assembly GCF_001263595.1). NCBI lineage: Eukaryota > Viridiplantae > Streptophyta > Magnoliopsida > Asparagales > Orchidaceae > Phalaenopsis > Phalaenopsis equestris. The sequence continues at coordinate 62,543 of NW_018228250.1, forward strand.
TCTAAATTTAATACTTTATTTGTAGTTTAATTGATGTTATCTAACATCCTTTGTAATAAGTGTGATTACAAATCAAAACTAGAATCCTTTTAACTTGCGATGTGGATGCATGATAGGTTGAAGCATGAGAATTAGAGGCACCTAAACTTCTAGAATATCCTCCTCTCAAGCCAAAGATTGAATGTTGTCAATAAGAATTCACATTAACATCTGTGGGGCGGCTTTAGAGTCTACCATATCTCCTCTTATCTATAGAATCTGACACTTGCTTTCTCACATAAGGAAAAGATCAAGTATTTAAATCCCAAACCTGCAGTAGTGACAGCGGTAGTAGAACTGATGATAGTTTGATAAATCAGAGATCCAATGTCAATCATCTTGAACTGTTGAATGTAATAGTTCAAAATACCTCTATCTCAATTAATTTTGCTGAGGTGATTGGTTAGTAGTAGACTAACAGAAATAAAGTAGTGTCATGCTTTCAATGTAGCACCTAACTTTGACACGGTGAAGTTGACTCTTCTTTTATTTGTGATGTTCCACAGTCCTTTTCCACTAGTCAAAGACGATATGATCTCATCCAACTCCTCCTCAGTCAGAATGTAATTTGAATAAAAACATAACATGCCAGAGGGCAACTGGTAAAATAGATTTATTACCTCAGAGGAGAAAGGCACTAATTTTCCTTGAACTATGACCCGAGCTTCTTCAGCTTCAAGGAGATTAGCGTAAAACTCCCAAATAATAGAAATCATAGCCACAATAGAAAAATAACAAAGTAATTCCTACTTTCGGTGAGCAATCAAATTTTCCACTGCTCTACTTGGACTTTTAAAACATCTCTTAGGAATCTTTTTTCTTAACTGCAGTGCATCTCTATATATGTCCTTAGATTTCATGCTAATAAAATTGCTCGAATCGAAATGGGACTCCCCTTTACTCCTCTTCATTTTTGGGGCCATTTCTAAAAATCCCATAAAATTCATAATAAATCGTAAATTTAAAAACAAATCACTAAACTCAACTTTTAAAAGCTTAAACTTTAATTTCTATGTATTTTCCATAGGTCTTTCACAAATTTTCAGCATGAATAGTGATTTTCAGCCAAATCCACAATGTGCTCAAAATACATGGTGAAATTAAAAAAATTGCATAGAAGTGAAGCTCTTACCTCAAGAAGATCAAAAAAAGCAAATTTAACTTGAATCCACCAAGAAATTTCCTCTATAAAAGAAGCCCTAACTCCTAAATCGCAAACTCAAACAAAGAGGACGACGATGAGAGAGGTAAAAATGGAGTTATCGAGTTTATTTTTCACCTTTAACCGTTCACAAAGCAGTTTAAGTGAACCATCACTTTAGCACGATTGGTTCGACGCTTAGGCGCCTACCTCTTGGGTTGTCCAGTCTTAAGTGTGGGGTTTTGGAGCTTAGGTACCAATGTACAAATTTTGTTAATTTTGATTTTAAATGAAATGCACATCTAGCCTAAGTCAACCACCCCTAAATGTTCCTAAAAAGTTTTAATAACTATTATATTCCCCATCAACTCTCCTCTTTAACAAATATTAACTGATTTGATTCAACACATAATTTTACATGCAAACATATAGTTATATTAATACAAAAACAACTACAAACATTTGTGATAAATAATTTCTCAATCCAAAAAGTCATGGATGAGTTAATTCCTAAGCACAAACACTAAACAAACTTAATGCTAAAAACACATAAAACAAAATTAACACTAACATCACAACTCCTAACACAAACAAACACTTAACTTAGAACTTAACTCATATCTCCTTCTAGCGGAACAAATCCTGGCCATTCATTAGTTTCTACTTGGGCATTTGGAATATAGATCTGATTGAACAAACGGTTGTGAAGAATTCTAGTTGAGTCTTCTTCAATCCATTTGTTTTTCAAATACATAGCATTGTCCGCTTCTTCTATAAAACCTGTCTAACTAAATTACATCTTAAATTTCCATCCAATATGCTCCAAATGTGCATTAACTTCCATCACTTTTTCTTTAACTGGAACCACGTTAGCCTCAATATTTTTTTTATTTTCACTAATATTCCTTCTACACTAATATTGACCCACTTTTGGTTGAGGTCTAGTCTTTCTCTTTAGCAGCCTAGGGTCTAGCCATAGGACTTTCCTATTGACTATTCTTAGAAAACTAGAAAAGGGTACCCTCACCATTAGAAATTCTAAACTCTTCTTTACTCAACTTGAGGGTCTACATGTTGGTCCTAACCTCTAGCACTTAGTAGGTGGGGTCAATATGAAGGAGATCAAGGAGAGTTCCTATAGGGCTATTTGACCTTAGGGTTGACCCTAGGTGGTTGTCTAGAGCTAAGCCACTCACCTGCACTCACTCTCACCAACAATCACTCACTACCTTAAACCTATAATTAACCTTGATCGCTTGATCCTTTGGGAAACTCATGTAGATAGTCCCCTAAACCTACTAGCCCTAGAATAGGGTTTAGCTAAGACCATTACATAGAGGACCCAAATGGAGCTTCCATTGGTCCATGGATTACTTTTGGTGGTTAGTTCCCCAATTATATCTAAAATTCTCAGCCTGACCTTTTGCTCCTAAACTCCCCCAAATTACCTAAGTACCTTTGAAACCCTAAATTTTGTCAAAATTCTCATATTTATACAAAATACCCAAACTTGTTCAAAAATCATTTCAAATCTTTTGAAAACAACCAAATTACCCAAAATCACCAAAAATTGCCAAATTACCATGCCAACCCAAAATCACCAAAAATTGCCAAATTACCAAAATGCCCCTCCTTAGCAAAAAATTTCAAAAATTCTAAAAAATACAAAAAACTCCCAATATATTTCAAATACTTCCAATTTTATTTTTCTCAACTACCACATGACCCAATTTGGTCAATTTGACAATCTATGATCAAAACCCCCACATTTCCCTTAAAGGGCCCGAATTTCCCCAAATTTACCTCAAATGTCCATTAATTGGGTCCCAATCTCCCCAAATTTCAATCATAAACTGAAATTCACCTTTCATGTGACCAATATAAACCAAATTCAAGCTCAATTGGCCCATGTTTTGAGCCTAATTTTGATTTAGGTCAAACCCCTAATTTTGGACACGTCAAACCCCTAAGTCAAACCCCTAATTTTGGACACATGACCTAATCTCACAAAATTTAATCCATAGCCCCCTAAATTGGCGATGTTTTATGTTGAAAACTCTTTATAACATTCCTACACATCAAAATCAATCATAAATTGGGATTGGTGAAGTCCCAATTTTATTTAATTTAAACTTAAGTCCAAAATCCGCAAATTGCCCCAAAGTGGCTATGTCCCCAAGCCTCATCAAATTGAATGCCTTAACCCAAAAATTGGCACCCGATTTATGTTGAAAACTCTTCATGAAGTTTCTATTGACCAATTTCAACTATCAATTTGGACTTATCCCAAGGTTAGCCCAATCTAGACCCAAGTCTAGCCCATTATGCCCAAAATGACAAATTTTCAAATTACTTCAAATTGACCCTTCAATAGAACTCAAAATCCTTTTAATCCTTCATAAAATGTTCATTACAATCATATACATCAAGTGCATCAATAATTTGGGCTCAATAACATGGCTAGCTTAACCCAAACTCAAGTTTTGGTCATTTTTACACACTTGGACCCATGCACTAAATGTAGCCTAACCACCCCAAGGCCATCAAATTAATGACTCCACAGCCATTAGTTAGACTCCAACACGGAGCAAAAAACCATCTGCTGAGCCAAAACTCACCTAACCACTTAATCTAAGCGATGGCCCAATGGCCCCTTAAATCAAGGGATTTCATGCCATAATTTCTTAAGCTTAAGATTCTTTTTGCCAAAATTAAGCCTTAGCCCATTAAATTGCTGTGACATATTCCTCTGGGTTCCCTGAGCTCCTAACCCACACCCCCTGCCATGGCCGACCGGCCTAGTCATCGAAAAATCCAAAACTGAGGGCCACCTTCCCTTGAACTTCACCCAAATCAAACAAAGAGGCGACCTCACCCAAATGAGATGTTAGAGCCTCTCTGTCCTCCACCTAAGCACCACATTGCACACTCAATTGGCCATGACATCCACCCCTTAGCAATTTTTATAAAAGCTTCACCCAACAGCCATGGAAGGGGTGCTAAAACTTTCTCAGAGAGAGCTTACCAAATCACTCATAGAGCTTCTTTAAGACCTCCTCAGTGCAATCCAACCATCAGTGCAATCCAACCCTCAGTGCAATCCAACCATCTTCCCCCACTGATTCCCACTATGGAAGCTCAATTTTGAGTTCATATTTCTGGCTAAAACCAAGGCAAGGCTCATTGCACTCCCACAGTCCACCAAACTTCAATTACTAGTACCCACACCTTCACAACACTGAAAGAAGACAAAGCCCCATCAAATCCCCCTTCCACTGAGCCCTTAGCATAGTCTTTAATCAACACATGAAATCGAGCTTAAACAAATTCATACCTAGACCTTACACTACAACAAGAGACTCAATCCATAGCCTCCTTGGACCCCAACGAACATGTCGAGCACCTCTGATTGAAGCTTCCCATCTTATATCAAAGGTATTGAACTTCTCATCCTCCCGAGTCTCTTTTGATTCTCCCTTTTCTTGGACTCATTTTCATGGCATCTTAACCGTATGGATATATTCCTCTAATTTAGTCGAGCATTTTAAAAAAAATTTCATTCAATTTGGTTGAGAAATGAGGGAGATATGAATCTTAGAAGATGGAAGGTTATCGGGCTAGCCTATCGTAGACGATGACGGAGCGTCGTTCGATCAAGCGTGTATCGGATGGAAGGTAAAGATGAAGCCGGGCAGCACTTCGGGACATAAATTGCGGGCCGAGTCAGCGTCGAAGTGGATGGTGGGGTTAAATAGGAGCGCTCTGTGTGGAGCTTTGGAGCTGCCTAGAATGATGTGGTGCCGCACATTTAAAAAGATAAATCGGGAATTAAAAAATTCAGAAGATGACCCTTAAATTCAAATATCCATATCTTGGTGTAGAAAATTCACAAAAAAAAAATAATAAATACCATCTTGCTTAGTGAACAGAGGAGAACAATGTGGATTAAATTTTGTGTCCATTTGATGCATATTTAATTTTTAAAAAATCAATTAGGGTTAGGAGTCTTTTGATTCTCCATGCATATAGGCATTTTACCATAACTTGAATTTTTGGCATTTTGTAGCCATTGTCAAGGGAAACATTCCCTGATTTTTCCAAAGCCAGAGAAGACCACTAGACAGAGATCCATATTATTCAAATTTATGTACATTATTTGCTTAAATTAATCATAATAATTAGCATATTACTTAGAAAAATCCAAGAAAATTTTGGAAGGTTTATGATGACCAGAGAACCTTTAGAAAAATTTTTCATTAGCCAAGCCATTCAAAATAAATCTAATTTGACTAAACCCTAAATCATTAAGATAATTAATTTTGGAAAGTACAAACATCAAAATGACTTAACTTTTGATCTCCACTATTGTCTACGATCTAGAGAACTCCTCATAAAAATTTCAAAGCACTTTTGAGTCCATTTGATGGCCTAAATTGATTTTCTAAGTTAAATATCTTTTTTTTACACTAAAATGATTTTTAATGATCAAAATATAACTAAAATAATTATAAAAATTGGTTTTTCGATTTCTCTATGATAAGGGGAAATTCGTAAAAGTAAAATGGAATTTAAAATAAAAACTTTATTTTTAGCCTATTTTTAAATATTTCAATTAATTAAGAATTCATAAAAACCACAAAAATAATAAAATTCATGGAAATGTTCTAAATTATTTTCTAAGCACTTAGAAATAATTGGAATATTTTTTTTGATTTTCTAAATAAATATATTGCATTTTGAAGCTAAAATAAATTTTAAAGGCTAAAAAATGGGTTTCCACTAAAATAATTCCAATAAATCAAAGAAAAATAAAAAAAAATATAAATTTTGCTTCTATGGGTTCTCTGACCTCAGGTAAATTTTTCAAAAATGTATAATTTTATTTTCCTAATTTAAAATATTTTATATTTAATAAATACCCCGAAAATTAAAATTATTTTAATAATTCAAATAAAATTTAAAAAATAATGAAATTTTGTCTAAGTGTTTCTCTAGTCACAAATGGCTCTCTAGTCTAGATCTACATCCAGTAAAAATTTTAAGTGATTAGGCTTCATCTTGGTTAAGTTAACAAATTATTTTTGAAAAATCTCATTTTTGCATGAAAATAATAATATAAATTAAATTAAATTATGAAAAATCACATTTTCTCCTCTGATGTCTTAATTGGCCCATGAATGTGGTAGGATATAAATTTCAAAGTCATTTGATTTGAATTTGACAAATTTTGAAGTGTTAGAGCTTTACGGGCAAAAGTGTAATTTTAGAAATTTTGCCTAAATTAACATTTAGGCTTAATTCAAGAAGGGGAATGGGCAACCTCTGATCTTAATTAACTTGTTTGGATGACTGAAATTATAAAGGGGATTAATTGGTAGAAACCAACCTCACTTTCCTAATTAAAAGGATACATTAATAAATTTCTAAATTATTAAAAATTTGGAAGTTTATTAAAATTAAATGAGCATAGGACTTAGTGGTATGACTTTTGAAGTCAATAATTAATAAATTTAATACCCCTATTTGATTTTCAAATTAAATTCAAATAATGAATCAAAAACTTAACATTTTCAAAATAAATTAAGACACTCACCTAGGTCTTAAGGGCTTAGTAGTGATCTAGGTTAAATTAAGATTGATTAAATGAGGATTAGGAAAGCAAACATAGCTAAAATTTAACACCTTTAAAGAACCACAAGCCTAATTAGGACCAAAAATTTGGCTGTGTTCCAACAACACTAGCTTGTCCCCCTTAAGGGTTTTCATTGACATAATCTTCAAAATTAAATTACAAATGATAATTACCCCACTCTTAGTGATAATTAGGACATCAATGTTCATTGATCATTAGGGCATTCATAGAATGACTTATTAAGCAAAATAATAAGTTTAAATGAGCTCAAGGATTTTCAATAAGAGGGAAGAATGGACCTGCTTTTTCCTTCTAACCTGTTTGTTACCTCAGAGGTCTACTAAACTTAATATGCTTTGCTTAACAAAATCATCCTTAATCAAACTAATAGGGAGCCACCAAGATATGTCCTAGGGCTAGGTAGGTTGCCAAAACTTTAATTTCTTGCTTCATATAAAATGCCCTGACATTCATTTTGAGTTTCAGGTGATGGAACAAGAAGGCTCGCTAGGTACACTTTACAGTTTACAGCGCCGTCTTTATTGTACTCTCATACTATACTTTTGATGTTAACACAAACTTGCATGCTAAACAAATGATGTCATCCTACATGAAAACTAAAATTATCAGAATAACCACAAAACCAAAACTAAAACTAAAATTAAAATCAACCAAGATAGAATTCATTGCCACAATATTCAAAAAATAAAACAACTCAAAATTTAATGATAAACATCACAACAACCACAATTTCAACTAAGTTAAGCCATCTCTATCCGATGATCGGGAACCCCTTAGAGTAGGTAACATATGGTTGCTAACGAGGCTTCCCACGGTTAAAATGAAATTATGGAACTCATTAAGTTGAGTTTCGTAAATTCATTCGGATTAAGTGAATTCAATAGAAAATAGTGGTGCTGAATGAGGGAACCGTGGGATCCTAACTGGTGTCGCTCTAATCAACTTTAACATCCGCCATGAAAATTTAAAGAACTACAACCATAGGGCCACCTGATTTGACATCATAACTTGACACCCTAGAAAACTTAAACTTGTCATGGCAAGCAGCTTAAAGCTAGCATTGTGGGCAGTGCGGCCATCTTCAACGGTAAAACACATCTACATCAGCTAAACTAACTTCATTCCTTATAATTAAATAACCAAGCCATAGGGTTTTGAGGTTGTCTACTTATGCAACATAAATCCTCACCTCATATTTAGGCCTTTGTACAACTCTGCTATACAATATAAGCCCTAACTCGTCTTAAGATTATGAGATTGTCGTTCATCACGACCTAAATCCTAACATCTTCCAGGCTATTTTTGGGGTTCCACACAAATGTAAGCCCTAAATTAATAAAATTGGCAGGATGAAACACTTAAATTTCTCTCCTCAAAATTGAAGCCAAATAATAGGACAAACTGGGAAGGCCCCGAGGTTCTCCTCCAGATCTATGTCAACCCTTAGTTCTTCCTTCTTTGGATTCTACAATAAAAAATGTTCCAATTTTGAACCATTCTCCTTTCACACCTCTTTTTCTAATTTCATTGAAAAGTCCTTTCCTTTGAATTTCTTGAAGAAAATATTTCTTGATTTTTATCGAGAGTTTTCTTAGATGACTTTGGTCATTTAAGATGTAATTAACTATAGGGGCTTGCTCTTATAGGAAGCATCTCTCGAACCGAGCTTAATATAAACCCTATTTAATTCTTCATATTAATTAGTGAAAATTATCGGCAAATAAAATGGTTTCACAGACCAAACGAACGTTATACCTTTCTTAGTTTATTTGATTTCATATTTTTCTAAACTTAAATCTATATGTAAATTAAAACGTCCTTTCGAAGAGGGCAACGGGATTTCGATTCCGGTGACCAACAGCTTCCTACGAGCAACTCCTTAACCAAAATAATGTCGATAACTTCTGGCTACTCCGCTGGGGATAAGCTTTTCTCTCCATTTAAACAAAAAAATTATCTTCATACATCAGTAATGCATTCATGTCCTTATGAACCAAAATTACCCTTATGTTATTGGCATTCTTTACCCATTTCTGCCTTGGGAAAGTACGGTCAACTCTTTGGACTTCAGGACTACCTATTCAATTACCTTTGAACAGAGGGGTTCAAGAGGCCATTAAGGTCTCTATAAATCTTCATGTGGAGTGGGACCCCAATAGGTGTGTTAGTGGACTAAATTCCATATGGGCATTATGTGTTGCTAAATAGGTCCCGCACCGGGTCCTATTATGCAAATTAAATCAAAGTTATGATGTGTTGCGCGTTCTTTAAATTTTCATTTTTTTTACAAATTAAATCACCTTTCTATTAAAATTTTTAAAATCTCCACGAACTAAAACTTACCCGATCTACAGATTAACCTCTGTTAATTTTTAGTGCTTGCACAAAGATTACAAGGTTTTTTCCATATAGCTAACCATAGAGCTTTCTTCTTATAAAGCTGCTGCAATGGTCTGCCCAACACTGACTTTTTCCTGCAACTTGCCAACAAGCCACAAAGCCCGCAGCATTGTTCCCACCATTAAGTTCGGAGCCAGATTTGAAGACCTCGAGGTCTTCCTCAGAAAAGCTCCGTTCTTCGTGACGAAAGTCACCGCTCCAAAAATTCAGAAGCCATCTATTGAGTTCAACTTAAACTGTCTTCAGGACTTCCCATCTTGCAAGAAGGCTAAGATTGCTACTGCCACTGCAGTGCCTGCCAAACTTACTGTTCTCGCTACTAAAGGAAAAGAAATAATGATTGTTGAGGATCCAACTGAAGGAGTAGCTGCTCCACCTTCAATGTTTGAAATCAGATCAAGTTCAAAGACTACACCGCTAACCCGAACTTAGAAAATAAATCTCAACAGGAGGATTCAGAAAGCTACTAAAGCCCAGGCTCCCGAGAAAACACCCGTCGAGGAAGAGCCTCACTAAGAGGAATTTAAACTACCAGAAATATATCCACTGCTGCGAGGAAGCAAATTTCATCCTCTAGTGGACACCAATGGACATAAGGGTGTCCAAAAGATTGTTGTTACATTACCATCACTTCATGGATAGGATAGAGAGAAAAAAAAGTATACCCCTATCACTTGAGTCAGCTCAGTTTTTCAGAGACTAGCTGTCAAAGAGGGATGTTCAGTATAAGAGTTACTCAAATGAGTGGGACATGCAATACCCCCTCAAATGAAGGAAGAGATTTTAAGGGACATCAAGTCCGCCAAAAAAAAGTCAAATGAAAATCTGCCCACTCGCATCTCGTCTGGTTCCGCCTGGGAAACAAGGTTGACACTGTCGCTGTTACTGCAGATTCCATCACTACCAGGACCACAGGTCGTCGACCAATAAAGTCAAGACTGGGTCTAAGAATCCTACCAAGCACACATTGCAAAAATATTCCTAAAAAGGATAAGACAAAGAGGTTACCTAATATTGTATCATGTCTGCTTCGTGGGGAGCATATTTCTGCTTGATATACCAATGTTTCTACTATGACACTCCATCCTGAGACATCATCAACAAAGAGGAAGGTATGGATACCCAAGGTTGCTGCACTGATACAGTCCAGTGAACCTGCTGGGTAGGATCATGGAATGAAGCCAGGGTCCGAAATGTCTGACCTCGTCACAACGATTGTCAGCAAGATGGAATAACAAGTAGAGGATGTCCAGCAGGGTCCTCCAGATATTAGGATGATTCAAGAATCGATAAGCGAAGAAAAGGTTGAAAGGCTCATAGTCGAGATTTCTGAGTTGGCTCGGGAACATGGAGTTTTCATCGATGAGGATGATGAAAATTTCGACTATAACGATTACCTTGAAGAAGATTTCATGGATGTCCATGTTATCGAGACCAGGGCCACTACATCAACGCGCGATGCTCAACCTTCTACTGAAGAGAATGTTGAAGATGAGCTGCGCAGGGCTATCCTTTTAATGGAAGAGCAAGTCAGCCTATTGGAGAAAAGGATAGAAGAGATGGACGCCGCCATGATCGATATGGCCACAATTCAAGGGAAATTACAAGTTCCGCAAGTAGCATCTCTAGAGATTAGCCAACCAAAAATCATACATATTACAGATGAAAGAAGAGAGTTTGTCTCAGCAAACAGATATGAGCAACAAAAGAAGGATTCTCCACCGGGTGCCATGCCAGAGAAAGAATTCAAACAGATGGTCGAGAAAGTTCAGGATGCCTTAACCCAATGTAAGGGTGGTGCATTAATTCTAAAAGGAAGACGTTACCTGGAGTAGTCCGATGTCGTACCTTTCCTTTAGGGTTTTATATTCTCAAACATCAAGATATTTGATGGGACCAAAAATCTCTGACAGCGCCTAGCACACTTCCGAGCCAGTTCTGGCAATACAAGAAATAACAAGCTTTACTCTGTCAACAGTTCGTCAGTAGCCTATCAGGAGTTGCTTTTGATTAGTATGTTGATTTGCCCAACGAATCGATTAAGACATTCTCCGATTTGGAGCAATTATTTATAAAGAGATTCATCGGGGCGCAACATCATGTTTCTATAAGAGAACTCATGATGGAGAAACAAAAGCCCAACGAGACTTTAATGCTTTCAACGAGACTTTAATGAATTACATTTTGAGGTGGAGAAACCTTAGCATGAAGTGTGAACCTCAGCTACAGGAACATATTGAGATTGAAATCCTACTCAAAAGAATTCATGGACCAGTAGATTTTATACTCAAGTGACTCACCATCAAATCCTTTGAGAAGCTACTCAGCAAGGCTAGCAGTCTTCAGGAAGAAATCAAACACATGGATTCTCACGAGAAGTTAAAGACAACCAGAGTGTTTGAAAAGAAATTTGGAACAGTCACAACTATTAATAAAAAAACAACTGATAAAGATATATGTAGAAACTCCTCGTCAATCTTCATCACAGCAGACTCCGAAACAGAATAGCCAGTCTAACCAGTGACCGCCTCAGGGAGTTTCAGCTCAGAATAAAAGAATATCTCTGATAGAATGACAAAAAATGGTGTACTCTTTCAAAGATGAAGCTGTATATAAAATATTCAGAAGTCTGATGAAGAAGACGAGTTCAAACTATCAGGCCCAAAGAAACTTGAAGAGGTCGATAAGAAGGATCAACCAAATTATTGCCCATATCACCGATTTAATGGGACATACAATAAAAGAATGTTTCATATTTAAGGATTGGCTCGAGAAAAATATTAAAGAAGGAAATATAATGATCTTTAAAGAGTATTTAAAATAACTTGAAAAAGGTTCCATAAATATGATTTCGGCCGAACCAATCTCTCCGATTGATCCATATGCTGGATTGATCCATTCCATATGCTGAAAAAGATGGATGGAGTACAACTTGGAACAAGCTTAAAAGGGTCCTAAACCAAATACATAATTCATCAAAATAATCTTCCGCACATGCCAAAAAAAATGGATAGAATACGGTTTGGAGCAAATCATCCAAGAAGATGTTAAATCAAATCCAAAACTCTTCAAAGAAAATTATCGCTCAGAGTCTTTAGCCCGCCAGGACCGAGATGAAGCTTTCACCGCCAGGCTGTCGTCATCATAGTTAAAGAAAAAGGACAATGCCATCACAAAGATTGATAGCACGGGGGGTAGGATAGGGGTTGCCTCTACTAAATTGGTTGTCTCGGATTCAGGGAAGGGATTCAGGGATTCAGGGAAGAAAATCCTCAAACCCCTGACTTTGTAAGATTATCTTTTTACCTCTCTAAGGGCTGATGAATATAACGATTGTGATTTTAACTACGTTTTAATTGTTTCTAGTGATGGCGTATTTGATTTTGACCAATCTAACTCTAATCTTGATTCCCAAAATGATCCTCAAATTGCACTGAGTCCTATGAACTTGCTAACAATACCTAAGAAGACATCAACGATACAGCTTACGACAGCACCGGGAGCGAGGAGCCAATCCTCGAACAACACGGTACACCACTCGCCCTCAACTTAGATCGTTCCAACAAAGAAGAAACACTTGAAGATTCAACAAAGACACGTTGTAAACTTAAGAAATGGGAAACTATTTCCCTCAAGGATAGCTCCTACAGACAAAGGAAAACAAATAGTAACTTGAGAGGAAATGAGAGGAATTTCCTCCACGGAAGAACCACACAGTCAAGAGAGAAGTGGAAGGTCATAAAAATTGGATTACAACATGCTAGCTCATCTTAGGATGCTAGCTCATCTTTAGCTCATCTTAGGAAGTTGCCGGCCAGACTAAGCATTTATGACGCTCTGATCCTGTCAACGAATATGGGAGAAGCTTTGGTTATAGCTTTGCTTGACCTAGAGATTTTTCTAGCTCTGTTGGTCAGCACATCCTCAGATGAAGTTTCCTCGTTGAAAGAACAGTCAAGGCTAACCTTCACAGATGAAGATTTGCTGCTTGGTACCACCGACCACAATCGACCACTCTACATCTCCGTCAACATTGACAGATTTGTATTATCCAGAGTTCTGGTAGATCCAGATGGTAGATCCGGTAGATCCAGAAGCATCTCTCAACTTCTCGAGCCTACAAACATTGTCCTATCTGGACATCAAAGCCCAAGAGCTTACAGCTGATAAAATGATGCTAAGAGGATTTACTCAAAAAGGATAAAGAGCCCTTGGATGGATCACATTACTTATGAAGGTCAGAGAACTAATAACAATCGTTAAATTTTATATCATCGACATTGAGACCTCTTTTATTGCTCTACTTGGTTGACCATGAATTCGTGAACAAAACATGGTTCCCTCCTCTCTACACCAGTGCATCAAATACTGTAAAAAAGGACAAGAATACTGCATCAAAAAATATCTACAACCATTTTCAATTCATGAAGTCGGTATTCATGAAGATGTTTCCTACTAAGCGCCACCAAAGAATTGTCTTCTCGCGTGAGATTCTGACAAAAAAAATGAAGATTCAGAAAAATCACAAAAAGAAGGCCATTCAACTCCACTTCAATGATCTTCTGCCATCCTTCTACATCAAATTGGTGGAGCATCTTTTGTTTCGCGCACCCGAGGTTGAGGCCAGGGATGTGTACGAGGAAGAATCAATCTGATTATTGAATAGACTACGTCGACCATCAACATTGATGATGAAGACAGTTCTGAAGATGAAATAATGATAACAAAACAGAAGAAACCTCAGTACAAGATATCCTTAGAAGATACAAAGAAAAATAAATATGAAACAATGTATGATTAGATAAACCATTATGTGAACACTTTGACGCTTACTCCGATCCTCCCTCAAAAGGTTGAGAGTTTAGAGTTTAAGGAAGTCCGTAGTGTTGGTTTAAATCCGATCAAATTTTACTGTGCTTCTACCTCTATTAATCTTGAAAATCATGTAAATTTGGATGATGATCCTAACAAATTAATGGAATTGCTTTTTAGTTACTTTTCGCCTTATGTACAAAAGTTACTTCAACAGGGACATCTGCCAAAACAAATGACAAAAGGTAAACTACAACTTTTTGAAAAATTATGGAGTGTTAAACGTCAAACTCCAAACTCAAAAGAGGATCTCGGATTTGGTACAGTGGGACCAGTCGATAATTCAAAATTTTGCATGGTTGTTACTAGTAAACAGAGGATTGCCTCAATATCGAGGATTACTCTATCGATAAGCTAATAGAAGATGCTCGGCCAGAATTTGAGGAAGAAATCAAGTCAACTGTTGATGAATTGAAAGAAATTTACCTTAGGATAAAAGAATAACCCCGACCTACCTTTATAATTTCTTTACTCAACGATGAAGAATCTTTAGAATTGATCAAGCTGTTAATAGAATTCAAAGATTGCTTTGCCTGAAGTTATGATGAAATATCAGGATTGTCAGCAGAAGTAGTAGTTCATAAACTCGGGGTGGACGAAGATATGACTCCTGTGAAAGAAGCCCCTAGACGAATGCGCCTCAAAATAGAACAACAAGTCATAGCTAAGGTGAAAAAATTAGTAGATGCTAACTTTTTGTGGGAAGAGTAGTACCCCACATGGTTAGCTAACATTGTTCTAGTCAAGAAGAATAATGGATAGATACGTGTTTGTGTTGATTTCAGGGATCTAAATAAAGCATGTCCGAAAGATGAGTTTCCGCTACCAATAGCAGAAATGATGGTGGATATCGCTTCCACACATGAAATCTTCTCTGTCATGGATGGATAGTCAGGGTACAACCATATCAAGATGGCTCGCAAGGATGCAGCACTTACAGCCTTTAGGACACCGATTGGAATTTTCTTGTCATTTGGGTTAAAGAACACTGGAGCTACATACCAACGAGCAATGACAAAAAATTTTGATGACCTCATTCACAATCAAGTAGAATTCTACTTGGATGATTTTTGGATGATTTGGTCATCAATGGTCATCAAGAGTAAACAAAAAATAAACCATTTGTAATATTTGAGCATTGTGTTTGAAGGATTACGATAACACAATCTCAAGATGAATCCCTTAAAGTGCGCCTTTGGCGTTACCTCCGGGAAATTTCTAGGATTCGTTGTTCATCATCAGGGAATCGAGATCAACCTGGATAAGATTAAAGTCATCTTAGAAATGTCTCCTCCTAAAACTTTGAAACAACTACGTTCCATCCCGGGGAAGTTGGCATATCTGAGACACTTTATTTCTAATCTCTAAGGTAGATGTCAGCCCTTCTCGGCATTAATTAAAAAGGTTGCCAAATTCATTTGGGAAGAGAAATTCCAGCGCGCCTTCGATGATGTTAAACAATATTTAATGAGACCTCCTGTTTTGGCAGCCTCTATCCCAGGGAAACCCTTGATGGAGCCCTCTTAGCCCAAGTCAACAATGATAGTAAAGAAAACATACTCTACTACTTAAGTCATCGTCTAATACCAACGGAGATGAGGTATCCACCTATTGAGAAGCATTATCTGACACTAATTTTTGCCGCCCAAAAGCGAAGACATTACATGCTTTCTCATAAAATTACCGTAATCTCGAAAGTTAAACCGTTGTGATATTTAATGATCCGACCAACACTCTCCTGACGTCTAGCAAGATGTTCAATGATTTTATTACAATTTGATATAACTTTTGTTCACCTCCATGCTATAAAGGAATAGATTCTAGTAGACTTTCTCACTGCACACCCACTGCCAGCTAAGTCCCCTCTCAACGATGAACAAGTACTATAAATGGAATTCTCCAGTGCGCAATGCTGGGAAATGTACTTCGACAGTGCTTCGTCAGCCAGAAAAGATAAAGAATCAGATACAGTCATACCAAGCAAAGAAGGAATTGGTTTGATCTTTATCACACCAGATAAGGGTGGGTTGAGGTTCTCATACCACCTGACAAAGTCGTGCACCAACTATGAAGCAGAATATGAAGCCTTAATCACAGAGTTGGAGTTGGCAATCTCAATGGACATAACAAACATTGCCATCTACGATCCCTCTTAACTCTTCATCCAACAATTCACAGGAAAATACAAAATTTTGAAACCAAGGCTAGCAAAATATCACTGATACGCGATGAAGCTACTGGAGCAAATCCCCCATGTCCCCTATGTGACTTTCTATCGGATTCCTCGAGGAGAAAATGCCTAAGTTGATGCACTAGAAAAAGTCGCTAATGAACTGGCATGCCCCCTCGAAGATTCCATTGAGATCACAGTATAAGGAAGTTAGGTTTTTGTCTCAAATTGATTGTCTCAAATTGACCTTGAAAATCTACACAAGCTCGGAAGAGAGGAAACAACGATTGTGGTTACGAATATCAACGAAGATTGGAGCAAGCCATAAATATAATATTTGCATACTAGAAAGCTACCAGAAGGTAAGTCTGAGGCACATCACATCACAAAAAGGGCTATGTCGTATGCTCTAGTAGGTGAAGTCCTCTATAGAATATCGTTCGACCAGATTTGTCTACGATGCCTCAGCAGGCCCGAAGCACAGAATATCGTCAAAGAAGTACACTTCGAGTTGTGTGGTGCTCACCAGTCAGAGCCTAAAATGAAAATGAAGATCAAGAGACTCAGATACTATTGGCCACCAATGATGTATGACTGCATGGATACAACTAAAAAATGTCACCAGTGTCAAGTGCATGGGGTGGTCTTGCACCAACCTTTGAATGTGCTACACCCAACTGTTGCTTCGTGGACATTTTAGTGTTGGGGCACAAACATAATAGGTCTAATAGACCCTTCATATTCTAAAGGACACAAATTTATTCTCGTCGTTAGAGGCTACTTCTCTAAATGGGCAGACGAAGTACCACTATGACAGGTTACAACACAGCATGTCCTCTAATTCTTCAAAAGCAAAATCATCTACCATTTTGGTGTACCGCACAGAGTAATCTCCAACAACGGGACGACATTCAAAATCACCAAAAATCAAATGACAAGGAATAGATTGGAGATACTCTAGAATTTACTATTCCAAAGCAAATGAATTGGCTGAGGCCTTCAAGAAGACATTGGTACAGATTTTAAAGAAAACACTCGATGAAAATAAAAGAGATTGGCACAATAAATTGCTAGAAGCTTTGTGGGCCTACCAGATAACATTTAGGACTCCCAGTCAGCGTACACCTTACATACTCGTGTACGGGTCTGAAGTCATACTGCCACTAGAAATTCAGACACCATCTCTTAGAGTTGCAGTCGCCAATCAACTAACAACAAAGGAAAGTGTAAAGCTCAGACTTGAAGAACTAGAGAATCTTGAAGGAAAATGGCTTGAAGCACAAAAACATTTGGAGCTTTATTAGGCAAAGATGGTGCAAGTTCAAGATAAATTGGTCCGCCCAAGGACATTTAAAGTTGGTGACCTCATCCTTGTACTCAAAAGGCCTATTCTTACACGCCGCAAGATAGGTCAAAAATTCAAACCAACTTGGGAGGGACCATTTATCTTTGAAAAGGTCTACACAAGAGAAGCCTACCAATTAGTAGATTTTTGGGGTGAAAGACACATGCTGCCAATCAACGGACGATATCTGAAAACATATTACGCAACCTGACGTTACTTATCGCCACTTGACTTGAAAATTGTAAAATTTTGATTGTTCTGGGGGTTATTTATGTAGCCAAAAGTCAGGGACCGGGTCCAAAATTTTGTAATTAACCTCAATTTAGTGAAGAATTTGGAAAATTACACACTGCAATTCTCTTTTCTACCCTTAAGTTTAAATTTAATATTCTAATAAATTAAACAAAATAAATACATAATTAAATAACTTCTTCACCAAAATAAATTAAAATTTCCTCTAACTAAAAAACTTTGTTTTGTTCTTATTCATGCTATGTTTCAGCCCACTGTTATTTTTTCTATCGCCTGCAGAAAAATGTCAGGTTAGAAGCAGATATTTGCCTTCAAGGATGGCTGGAACGTCGCGCTTAATGAGGAGATGGCACCACAAGGTTGCATTATTGACTTTGACATGGAGTTCAATGAAATCGACATGGGCTACAAAGGTCCTCTAATGGATGTAGTCAGTGGATAAGAAAAGGAGGGACTGCCCTCACTTTTGAAATTCAGATTCAAAAGAATCCCTTGCTGAAGGGGAAAGAGGTGATAAGACAACACGATCCCATGGAAGGAACCAATCGTCTACCATCCATGGTAGCCACTCCGACTGAAAACTTGATTGCTCCTAACAACGATAAAATACCGTTCGCTTCGCTACGGAGGACTGGGGAAATGCCAACTGTCGTAAGCACAAAGCTCTCTTGAGAGAAAAAAAGAGACAAATCTATAATCCATTCCAAAGGGACAAATCTATAATCCAGATATAAGGAAACTTCTTCCAGCCTGCCCACCACTGATGAGGAGTCTGGGTATGTTCAAGAGCCAGAAGTACCACCAGCCTTGGCTGACCTTTCGGAGGGTTGCCCTAATTGCAATCTTGAAATACCACTACAAGCTTCAGCTACAGAAGCTTTTGTTGAATGTCTGGACTGTAATATCCTACACTTGGAGCATTTCACTACTCTTGAAGAATATGCCTGTAATGAAGATCAATCTCATATCAGCGATTGCCAGATGAATGGGGCATACGTCCCAATGGGTACATAACAATGTGACCCACGTTATATTGAGCTGTATGTTCCGATGGACGTCGAGTCATACATCCCGTTAGAGGTAACACCGACACCAGTCTGGAATCCTATCAATAATGAGCATGCTAGCCACCCGTCCTCACCACAACAGAGTATTATAAAATCAGCAATATCATTAAAAGAAGCTTTGAGTTCTACGAAGAAGTTCGTGGAGAACTTGTCAATATAATAGAAGGACTGGAATTGTATACCAGGGTCTTTTCAGAAAAAGATGAACAAAGCATTTTGGATTGTATCTTTGACTTAATAGACAGACGTCAAGCTTGCTTGCTCATTGAAAGAACCTACTCTGAGCCAAGGAAATGGACGAGAGGAAAATGACAGAATACAATACAATGTGGGTGCTGCTACAATTTCAAGAAAGACAGGTAAGGAAATCCTCTCGGTATTCTCAGGCATGATCAAGTGGATCTGCTGCCCCAGATGATCAAATGGATGATTAAACAAATGGTTCGATGGAACATACTGTTAGTCGATTGTATTCCAAACAGTTGCATCATCAACATATATGACGAGGGAGAATTCATACCTCCTCACATTGATCATCATGATTTTGTAAGACCCTTCTGGATAGTCCGTTGCCCCCGATGATCAAATGGATGATTAAATGAATGGTTCGATGGAACATACTGTATTCCAAACAGTTGAATCATCAACATATATGATGAGGGAGACTAAATACCTCCTCACGTTGATCATCATGATTTTGTAAGACCCTTCTGCATAGTCTCATTCATGAGTGAAAGCAATATTCTCTTTGGGAAGGAATTGATGTAATTTGGGAAGGAATTGATGTCATCGGCCCCGACGAGTTCCAAGGATCTGTAGAGATTCCCTTGCCAGTAGGTTCAGTGCTTGTTCTAAAAGGCAACGGTGCAGACATCACCACGCACTGTATTTTAAGAGTACAACGTCATAGGGTGTCTGTGACTTTCTGATAGATGGACAACAACAAAATACCGTTTGGATTTCAGCCAAATTATGAACTTGAAGAATTGCTGCCGTATGAGCTATGAGAAGGTTGCACCTCTAGGCGCATGTGAAGGGAACTCTTACAGGCGCATGTGAAGGGAACTCTTGTCCTGGAACGTGGCTCAAAAGGTCAGCTTGATCATGAGCTCACTATGCAAGGGGATAAATATTCAGAGGTTTTCTAATTCTTCTCTACTACATTAAAGATATGATATGTATCAGACATGATCAGTCTATGATCTGTACTTGACATGGCACATTCCAGATGTACCTTCATGTAAGTTTGCATATTGTACTCTTTTTTTTAGGCATTGGCCTACTTTTGATATGTAACATTTTATTGAAGCAGATTAATGAAATTCCTTTCAGAAAATTTATCTAATTATTCAATTGCCCTTCACGGTGTGATGGATAAAAGACGTTGAACCATGCGTTGGCTCACAACTATACTGAACGAAGAACAAAACAACGGACATTTAATGATAAAAAAGAAACTTTCAAATGAAAAAATGACGAGAAGAATATAAATTATGATAAATTTAAATAAAAAAAGGTCTCTTTTGAAAAATCAACCAACTAAAATTAAAATCAGAAAAAAATATTTTTGAAAATTAAATGTGATAAAAACAACAAGAAAAGAAAAAAAATTTGTTGAAGGGATTCTCTCGATTTTGGAGTTTCTTACTCTTTGCTCGTGCAGCACGACTATCCTTGCTTACATTAACTTTTCGCAACACCCTGGAGTTGCACATTTTGCATAAAACCCCACAAATTTTTGCATATCTTCCTCAAAAAAATGTCAACCTCTACACATGCCACATATAATTAAATTCAACACCACAAACTATTTAGAAATATTAATTCTCATTTTGAATCGGTCACTACCTCCTAATTCAGCCCTTTCGAGGTCAGTCCTTACCTTTCGACGCTCTCTTTTGAGATTAATCACTACCTTTTAATTCTCATTACAAATCAGTCACTACCTTCTGATTCACCCCTTTTGAGGTCGGTACTTACTTTTCCAACGCTCTCTTTTTTAGATTTACACTTATCTATCAATTCTCATCTTCAAATAGGTCACTACCTTTTGATTCACCCCTTTCAAGGTCGGTCCTTACCTTCTGACGCTCTCTTTTTAAGATTAACCCTTACCTGTCAATTCTCATCTTTAAATCAATTACTATCTTCTGATTCATTACCTTTTAACGCCAGTCCTTACCTTCCGACGCTATCTCTTTTTGAGGTTGACCCTTAATTGTCAATTCTCATCTTTGAATCAGTCACTACCTTCTGATTCGCCCCTTTCAAGGTCGATCCTTACCTTCTGACACTCTTTTTTGAGATTGACCCTTACCTATATATTCTCATCTTATAATCGCTCACTGCCTTTTGATTCACCCCCTTCGAGGTCGGTCCTTACCTTCTGAAGCTCTCTTTTTGAGATTGACCCTTACCTATCAATTCTCATCTTTGAATTAGTCACTACCTTCTGATTCATTACCTTTCGAGGTTGGTCCTTACCTTCCGACGCACTCTCTTGAGATTGACCCTTACCTGTTAATTCTGATCTTTGAATCAGTCACTACCTTCTGATTCATTACCTTCAAGTTTGATCCTTACCTTCTGATGCTCTCTCTTTCTGAGATCGGCCTTTATATGTCAATTCTCATCTCAGAATCAGTCAATGCCTTCTGATTCACCCCTTTCGAGGTCGTTCATTACATTCTAACACTCTTTTTTTGGGCTTGACACTTACCTGTCAATTCTCATCTTTCAATCAGTCACTACCTTCTAATTCGCCCCTTTTGAGGTCGGTCCTTACCTTCCGACGCTCTCTTTTTGAGGTTGACCCTTACCTGTCGATTCTCATTTCAAATCAGTTCTTAAGTTCAGATTCACTTCTTTTGAGATTGGTCCTTACCTTCCGACACTCTCTTTTGAGATAATACTTAAATTTTAAATAATTTCTTTGAAATCAGTCCCTAACTTTTGATTTCCTCCTTTTAAGGTCGGTCCATACCTACCGACTCTCTCTCTTGAAAATGTTACCTAAATTTTGAATCCTCACTTTAGAATCAATGCCAAAATTATGACTCTTATTTTTCAGGGTCGGTCCCAAACTTTCGACTCTCTTTTACAAATAATACCTGAATTTCAAATCCCCCGGGGGTCAGCATTTACACACGGATTCCCATCCTCTATAAATTTTTGAAATCACATAACTCAAAATCCACTCTCCAATCCCTAGCGAGAGTCCCTACTTCTTTACTTTGATTAAATATTCACTTGCTACATTCCATAGTGTAAGCAAATGGCACACACAATTCCACACTCCTTCAATGTCTCTTGACTTAGGAGTTTGTATTAGTTTTGTTGATCTCGTCAGTCAACGCCAACACGCGCGGTGTTCTTGCCCAGCTCACCACACCTATTGAGGGTCCATTTGTTGCCCTCACTTTTGGTTAAGGTCTAATCTTTATTATTAGTAGCCAAGGGTCTAGCCATAGGACTTTTCTATTGACTATTCTTATAAAACTAAAAAAGGGCACCCTCACCATTAGAAATTCTACACTCTTCTTTACTCAACTTGAGGCTCTACACATTGGTCCTAACCTCTAGCATTAAGTAGACAGGGTCATTATGAGGGAGCTCAATTAGAGTTCCTATAGGGCTATTTGACCTTAGGGTTGACCTTGGGTATTGGTCTAGAGCTAAGGCACTCACATGTACTCACTCTCATCACAATCACTCACTACCCCAAACCCAGAATTTCTTAACCTTGATCCCTTGATCCTTTCAGAAACTCATGTAGATGGTCCCCTAAACCTACTAGACCTAGGCTAGGGTTTAGCTAAGACCAGTACATAGAGGACCCAGCAGGGGTTTCCACTGGTCCATGACTTACATTTGGTGCTTAGTTCCCTAATTTTACCCAAAATACTCAGTCTGAACTTTTGCCCCTAAACTCCCCCAAATTACCTAAGTATCCTTGAAACTCTAAATTTGGCCAAAATTCTCAAATTTTTCCAAAATACCTAAAGTTGTTCAAAAATCATTTCAAACCTATTGAAAACACGCAAATTGCCAAAAATCACCAAGAATTGCCAATATACCAAAATACCCCTCTTTAGCCCAAAATTTCAAAAATTCTAAAAAATGTTAAAAATTTCCAAAAATATTTCAAATATTTCCAATTTCATTTTTCTCAACTACCACATGACCCAATTTGGTCAATTTCACCATATTTGATCAAAACCCCCAAATTACCCTTAAGGGGCCCAAATTTCTTCAAATTTACCCTAAACTTCCATTAATTGGGTCCCAATCTCCCCAAGTTTTAATCCTAAACTCAAATTAACCTTTCATGTGACCAATATAAACTAAATTCAAGCTCAATTGGCTTATTTTTTGAGCTCAACTTTGATTTAGGTGAAACCCCTAATTTTGGACATATTACCTAGTCTCACCAAATTGAATCTATAGGTCCGTCAATTGACCATGGTTTATGTTTAAAACTCTTTATAACATTCCTACACATCAAAATTGACCATCTATTGGCTTTGGTGAAGCCTCATTTCATTTAATTTTAACTTAAGTCCAAAATCCCCAAATTGCCCCAAATTGGCTGTCCTCATATCTCATTAATTTGAATGCCTTAACCCCAAAATTGGAGCCCAATTTATGTTGAAAAATTTTTATGAGGTTCCTATTGACCATTTTCAACCATCAAATTGGACTTGGCCCAAGGTTAGCCCAATCTAGACCCAAGTACAGCCCAACATGCCTAAAATGACCAATTTTCAAATTCATTCAAATTGACCCTTCAATAGAACTCAAAATCCTTTCAATCCTTCACCAAAAATGTTCATTAAAATCATGTAAATCAAGTGAATCAATCAATTGGGCTCAAGGACATGGCCAGCCTAACCCAAACCCAAGTTTTGGTCATTTACACCCACTTGGACCCATGCACTAAATGTAGCCTACCCACCCCAAAGCTAATAAATTAATGACTCCACAACCATTAGTTGGACCCTAAGGTAGAGCCAACACTCACCAGAGCCAAAACTCACCTAGCCACCAAAGCTAAGCCATGGAATAATGGTCCCTTAAATCAACTGATTTCATGCCATAAATGCTTAAGCTTAAGATTCTTTTTGCCAAAATTAAGCCTAAGCCAATTAAATTGTTGTGGCATATTCCCTTAGGTTCCCTGAGCTCCTAGCCACCTCCGCCTGGCATGGCCAGCTAGCCTAGTCGCCAAAAAAGCCAAAACCGATGGCCACCTCCCCTTGAACTTTACCTAAATCAAACCAAGAGGCCACCTCACCCAAATGAGATGTTAGATCCTCTCTGCCCTCCTCCACCTAAGCATCACATTGCACCCAAACATTGTCCATGACAGCCACCCCAAGCCCATTTTTATAAAAAGCTCACCTCCACGGCCATGGAGGTAGTGCTGAAATTTTCTCAGAGAGAGCTTCCCAAATCACTCACAGAGCTTCTTTGAGCCCTCCTCAGTGCAATCCAACCATCCTCCCCCACTGATTCCCACTGTGGAAGCCTAAATTTGAGTTCAAATTTCTTCCTAAAATTAGGACAAAGCTCATTACACTCCTACAGTCCACTAAACTTCAATTACCTGTACCCACACCATCACAACACTGAAAGAAGACAAAGCCCTATCAAATCCCCCTTCCACTAAGCTCCTAGCATAGACTTTGATCAACACCTGAAATTGAGTTTAGTCGAATTCATACCTAGACCTTACACCACAGCAAGAGCCTCAATCCCTAGCCTCCTTAGACCCCAAAGAACGTCCCGAGCACCTTTGAGTGAAGCTTCCCTTCTAAGAGCAAAGGTATTGAACTTCTCCTTCTCCCGACCCTCTTTTGATTCTCCATTTTCTTGGGCTTAACTTCATGGAATCTTAACTTTATGGATATGTTCCTCTATTCTAGAAGAACATTTTAAAAAAAATTTCATTCAATTTGGTTAAAAAATTAAGGAGACATCAAACTTAGAAGATGGACGGTTCTCGGGCTAGGCTATCAAGGACGATGATGAGGCACAGTTCGATCAAGCGTGTATTGGATGGATGGTCAAGATGAAGCCGGACAGCGCTTCGGGACATAAATCGTGGGCCGAGTCAGCGCTGAAGTGGATGGCGGCATCGAACGGGAGTGCGCTGCGTGGAGCTTCAGAGCTACCTAGGATGATATGGCACCGCGCATTTAATTAGATTAATAGGGAATTAAAAGATTCAGAAAATCACCCTTAACTTTAAAAATACATATCTTGGTGTAGAAAATTCACAAACATAAAATAAAAATATCCACTTACTCAGTTAATAGAGGAGAACAATATGAATTAAATTTTTTGTCCATTTGATACATGTTTGATTTTTAAAAAATCAATTAGGGTTAGGAGTCTTTTGATTCTCCATGCATATAGGCATTTCACCATAGCTTAACTTTTTGGCATGTTGTAGCCTCTATCAAGGAGAACATACGCTGTTTTTTCCAAAGCTAGAGAAGACCTCTAGACAAAGATCTATATTTTTCAAGTTTATGTACATTATTTGCTTAAATTAATCATAATAATTAGCTTAAATTTGAGAAAATTTTGGAAGGTTTATGATGACCAGAGAACCTTTAGGAAAATTTCTCATGAGCCAAGTCATTCAAAATAAACCTAGATTACATAAACCATAAATCACTAAGATAATTAATTTTTAAAAATACAGACATCAAAGTGACTAGATTTTTAATCTCCACTGTTGTCTAAGATCCAAAGAACTCCCCATAAAAATTTCAAAGCATTTTGAATCTATTTGATGGCCTAAATTGATTTTTCAAGTTAAATATCTTTTTTTTTGCACTAAAATGATTTTTAATGATCTAAATATAAATTATAAAAATTCATTTTTGGAGTTCTGTGTGATCTGGAGAATTTTATAAAAATAAAATGATATTTAAAATAAAACCTTTATTTTTAGCCTATTTTTAAATATTTAAAATAATTAAAAATTCATAAAAATCACAAAAATAATAAAATTCATGAAAATGTTCTAAATTATTTTCTAAGAACTTAAAAATAATTGGAATATTTTTCTTTACTTTCTAAATAAAAATATTGTATTTTGAAGCTAAAAATAATTTTTAAAGGTTAAAAATTGGGTTTCGACTAAAAAAATTCCAATAAACCAAAGTAAAATTAAAAAAAATATAAAATTTACTTCTTTGGATTCTTTAACCTTAGGGAGATTTTTCAAAAATGCAAAACATAGTTTTCCCGATTTAAACTATTTTATATTTAATAAATACGCTAGAAATCAAAATTATTCTAATAATTCAAATAAAATTTAAAAAATCATGAAATTTTGTCTAAATAGCTCTCTAGTCTAGGTCTTACTCCAGTAAAAATTCCAAGTGATTAGACTTCACCTTGGTCAAGTTAGCAAATTTTCTTTGAAAAAATCCCATTTTTGCATGAAAATAATTATATAAATTAAATTTTGAAAAATTTCATTTTTTTCTCTAATGTCTTAACTGACCCATGAATGAAGTAGGATAAAAATTTTATAGTCATTTGATTTGAATTTGACAAATTATGAAGTGTTAGCACCTTAGGGGAAAAAGTGTAATTTTAGGAATTTGGCCTTAATTAACATTTAGGCTTAATTCAAGTAGGGAAATAGGCAACCTTTGATCTTAATTAACTTGTTTGGATGACTGAAATTAAAAAGGGGATTAATTGGTAGAAACAACCTCACTTCCCTAATTAAAAGGATAAATTAATAAATTTCTAAATTATTAAAATTTGGAAGTTTATTAAAATTAAACGAGCCTAGGACTTAGGGGTATGACTTTTGAAGTCAATAATTGATAAATTTAATACCCCTATTTGACTTTCAAATGAAATTCAAATAATGAAGCATGAACACCTAAAACTTAACCTTTTCAAAATAAATTAAGACACTCACCTAGGTCTTAAAGTCTTAGTAGTGATCTAGGTTAAATCAAGATTGATTAAATGAGGATTAGGAAAGCAAACATAGCTAAAATTTAACACCTTTAAAGCACCACAAGCCCAATTAGGACGAAAAATTTGGCTAAGTGTTCCAACAACACTAGCTTGCCCCCCTTAAGTGTCTTCATTGACATAATCTTCAAAATTAAATTACAATGATAATTGCCCTACTCTTAGTGATAATTAGGACATCAATGTTCATTGATCATTAGGGCATTCATAGAATGAATTATTAAGCAACATAATAAGTTTAAATGAGCTCAAGGCTTTTCACCAGGTGATAAGAGGGAAGCATGGACCTGCTTTTTCCGTCTAACATGTTGGTTACCTCAGAGATCTACTAAACATAATATGCTTTGCTTAACAAAATCATCCTTAATCAAACTAATAGGAACCCACCAAGATATGACCTAGGGTTAGGTAGGTCACCAAAAGCTTACTTTCCTACTTCATATAAAATGCACTGACATGCATTTTGAGTTTTAAGTGGTGGAACGAGAAGACTCGCCAGGTATGCTTTTATATTTTACAGCTTCATCTTTCTTGTACTCTCATACTATACTTTTGATGTTAACACAAACTTGCATGCTAAACAACGATGTCATCCTGTATGAAAACTAAAACTATCAGGATAGCCACAAAACCAAAACCAAAATTAAAGTTAAAATCAACCAAGATAAAATTCACCGCCACAACATTCAAAATATAAAACAACTCAAAATTTAATCACAAACATCATAAAAACCATAATTTTAACTAAATTAAGTCATCTCTATTGGATGATTGACAACCCCTTGGAGGAGATAACCATCGGTTGCTAACGAGGCTTCCCACGGTTTAAATGAAGTTTTGAAACTCATTAAGTTGAGTTTAGTAAATTTATTTGGACTAAGTGAATCCAATAGAAAATAGTGGTGCCAAAATGAGGGAACTGTGGGATCCTAACCGGTGTCGCTCTAATCAACTTTAACATCTTCCATGAAAATTTAACGAACTACAACCATAGGGCCACCTGATTTGACATCATAACTTGACACCCTAGAAAACTTAAACTCGTCATGGTAAGGAGCTTGGAGCTAGCATTGTGGGTTGCGCGGCCATCTTCAATAGCACAAAACACGTCTACATCAGCTCAAAACACGTCTACATCAGCTAAACCAACATCATTCCTTAGAATTAAACAACCAAGCAATAGGGTTTTGTGGTTTTATTCTTATGCAACATAAATCCTCACCTCATCTCTAGTTGTTTGTGCAGCTCTGCTGTACAATATAAGCCCTAACTCGTCTTAGGATTCCGAGGTTGTCGTTTGACACAAGCTAAATCCTCACATCTTTCAGGATATTTGTCTGATTGTTCCACATAAATGTAATCCCTAAATTAATAAAAGTGGCAGGATGAGACACTTAAATTTTTTTCCTCAAAACTGAAGCCAAACAATAGGACAGACTGGGAAGGCACCGAGGTTCTCCTCCGGATCTATGTCAACCCCTAGTTCTTACTCCTTTAGATTCTAGAATAGAAAAGTTCCTAATTTTAACCATTCTCCTTTCACGCCTCTTTGTCTGATTTCATTGAAAAGTCCTTCCCTTTGAATTTCTTGAAGATAATATTTCTTGATTTTTATCGAGAGTTTTCTTAGATGACTTCGGTCATTTAAGATGTAATTAACTATAGGGGCTTGCCCTTATAGGAAGCTTTTCTCAAACCTAGCTTAATATAAACTCTATTTAATTCTTCATATTAAATAGGGGGAATTGTTGGCAATTAAAATAGTTTTGCAGACCAAACAGACGCCATACCTTTCTTAGTTTATTTGATCTAGCCTCTTCCTTAAGTCTTGAGTTTATCGTTTGGGATAGATATAGAGATAGAGATACAGTGCTCTTTCATTTAAACTATGAAAAACATGGGGTTAGTTTCATTTCATATTTTTTTAAACTTAAATCTAAATGTAAGTTAAAACGTCCTTCCAAAGCGGGCAACGGGATTTCAAAACGGGATTTAACGGGATTTCAATTCCATTGACCGACAGCTTCATACTGTCAACTCCTTAACCAAAATAGTGCCGAGAACTAACGGCTGGAAAACCATTGTATAACTCTTGCTCACTTTGACTAATGAACTTCTTCTTCATTGCTTCCTCCTTTTTCTTCAAGTCAATCTTTGAAGAAGATTTTATTTGAAGATCACTCACTCTTCACTTAGATTTTAAGGTTAAAATTGAAGTGGACTTAGAATTAACTTCATTCCCATCTATTTTCAGGCTTTAAAACATGCCTAAGACTACTAGACACGATCTCAAACCACTAACCCATGTTAAAACCCACTAAAACACATTTAAATCTTCTATAAATGTAATTTAGCATGTTTAGTTAACCGTCGCACTTAAGCACCGAATGGTGGCACTGAAGCGCTGGTGTTTACTTTAGCACAAGTCAACTTAACATCCAAATGCTCATTCTAACATGTTTAACTCATTTATGAAGGTCTTAGAATCACTACTAAATCATTATATAATACAAACACTACCACATTTTTCTAAATCAAACACAACAACATAACATTAAAATTCAAAAATGCACAGATAACTATGGGTTGCATCCCATAAAGCACTTAGTTTAACGTAGTCAACCTAATGTAACTAGTGCTTATTCTGATTGACCCAACAATATAAGATCATTTAATTTATGTTACTCCCCTAAAAAGTAGGGTTTCAGCCTGCAACCATTCACTTTGAATATTTTCTCAGTTTTAGGATCATTGATATCCACAACTCCATAGGGATAAACTTTTATCAGAAAAAATGAGCCCATCCACCTGGACATAAGTTTGCCTGAAGATAATGTTAACCTTGCATTATATAGCAAAACTTGTCGCCCTAGCTCTAAACTTCTAGTATGAATCCTCCGATCAAGCCACATCTTCATCTTTCTTTATAAATCTTAGCACTCTCATAAGATTCATTCCTTTTCTCTTGAAGCTCATTTAATTGCACTAGTCTTTATTCACCTGCATCCTTTAATTTTTAATTTTTTATCATAAAACTTAGAAACCTCTCATTAATACTGAATAATTCTTCATCTAGAAAATGGTCATTAATTTCTTTTTCAAAATAGAGTGTTTTTTTTAAATTTAAGCCTAGACAGATGATCAGCAATTTAATTCTAAGCTCTCTTCCTATCTACTATGTCAAAGTCAAATTCTTGCAAAAGAAGAATCCATTGTATTAGTCATGGTTTTGCATCCTTATATTTCATTAAATATTTAATAGCTGAATAATCAGTATGCACAACACATTTGGTTACAATTAAGTATGATATGAATTTATCAAAAGCATATTCTATTGCTAATAACTCTTTCTCAGTTGTGGTATAATTAATTTGAACTTCATTAAGATTTTTACTAGCATAGGAGATTACTTTGAAAATCATATCATGTTTTTGTCCTAAAACATCTCCAATAGCATAATCATTGCATTGCACATTAATTCAAAAGGTTTTTCCAAATCTTTTGAAATAGTAATTGGTTCAGTGGCTAATTTTTCTTTTAATAGCTCAAAATCTTTTAGACACTCCTTATCAAAATTTAAAATTATATCTTTTTCAAGTAAACAACATAGAGGCTTAGCAATTTTTGAAAAGTCTATAATATATCCTCTGTAGAAACCAGCTTGTCCTAAAAAACTCCTAATTTGCCTCACATTTGTTGGGTAAGGTAAATTAGTGATCAGTTGAATTTTTGTAGGGTCTACTTCCATACCATTTTTTGATATCTAATGTCCTAAAACAATTCCTCCTACTACAATAAATTAGTTTTTTTTTCCAATAAAGGACTAGATTTGTTTCTTCACAACTCTTATGAACTTTCAATGAATGTTTTAAACATGATTCAAATGATGTTCAAAACACTAAAAAATCATCCATAAAAACCTCAATTCCTTTTTAAATTAAATCACAAAAAAAATTATCATACATCATTGAAATGTAGTAAGGGCATAAAAACTAAAGGGCGTTCTTCTAATAAGAAATGTACCATAAGAACTAGTAAAAGTTATTTTCTCTTGATCTTCAGAAGCGATTTGTATTTGGTGATAACTTGTATATCCATCTAGAAAACAAAATTATTTATCATTTGATCTAGAAAGGTTAGTGGAAAATGATCTTTCCTATTGGCAAGATTTAATTATCTATAATCAATGCATATTCACCACTGTGTGACTTGTCTTGTTCGTACTCATTATGTTCATTCATATTCACACTCACTCCTCCTTTCTTATGAACTTAGTGAATTGGACTAACCCATGCAATATCTAAAAATGGGTAGATAATTCCAGCATCTAACTACATTAAAATTTCTTTCTTAACAACTTCTTTTATAATAGGATTCAATCTCCTTTAAGGATCAGCCCTGGGTTTGCAGTTCTCTTCCATATGAGTTCTATGCATACAAATTGAAGGATTGATTCCTTTAATATTAGCAATTGTCCATCCAAAGGCTTTCTTATAATTCTTGGACATTTTCATTAAACTCATTTCTTCTTCTGTAGTTAAATTTGAGGAAATTATATCCGGTAATGTTGAGGAATCACCTAAAAACACATATTTTAAATGTTCAAGAAGTAACTTCAACCCAAGTTTGAGAGGTTTTTCAATTCATGGACAAAAAGATTTTCCTTTTTCTATCGCGTTCAAAACTTCAAAACTTCAAAACTTTCTCGAACATAATTCAAATCTTCTTTCTAAAAATCTTCAAATTGATCTATTTCCACTTCTTGCTCGTGTTCCAACTCATTCATTTTAGATTTATTTTCAAATGTTTTTTTTGAAATGGCATTCACTAAAATATCTTCTTACATCAATTCTGTAACATTCATCATCTTTACCTTTTGCAGTATACTTCATTGATTTACAAATATTAAAAGTAATTATTTGATCATTGACATGCATAGTTAATTCCCCTCACTACTCTTTCTGTAGCTAAAAAGGTGTCCCCAAAATGATAGGTATCTCCTTAACTTCCTCCATATTTAGCATAATGAAATCAAAGGGAAAGGTAAATTAATCCACTTTCACTAAAAGGTCTCCTATAACTCCCTTATGATATGTTATTGATCGATCTAATAATTGCAGTGTTATAGTAGTAGGGTATTGTTGACCTCACTTTTGGTTGAGGTCTAGAAATTTCTTTAGTAGCCTAGGTCTAGCCATAGGACTTTCCTACTGACTAGTCTTAGAAAACTAGAAAAGGTACCCTCACCATTAGAAACTCAAAACTCTTCTCTTTACTCAACTTGAAGTTCCACATATTGGTCCTAACCTCTAGCACTTAGTAGGTAAGATCATTATGAGGGAACTCAAGGAGAGTTCCTATAGGGCTACTTGGCCTTAGGATTAACCCTGGGTGTTGGTTTGGAGCTAAGGTATACAATACCCTCACCATACCCTCACAATACCCTGGCTAAATGACCAAATCACATCAATTGGACTCATAACCATGCCAATTGGCCTAAAGAAATGTTTACATCAAATTTGACCATAAATTTGCATTGGTAAAACCTTTTGATCATCTAATTTGGTTTAAATCCAAAACCCCAAATTAGCCCCAATATTGGCTAACACCCCAAATCTCAACAATTGAATGCCCTAAACCCCAATATGGCATCCAATTTTTATTGAAAATCCTTTGTGAGGTCATTTGTGACCAAACACAATAATCAATTTGAGCTTAGTCCAAAGCTAGCTCAAGTTTGACCCAAATTAGCCCCATATGCCTAATTTG
>NW_018228250.1:98116-99369 GCF_001263595.1 Phalaenopsis equestris
TTTTATCGAGAGTATTCTTAGGTAACTTCCGTTATCTATGATGTAATTAACTATAGGGGTTTGCCCTTATAGGAAGCTTTTCCCGAACCCAGCATAATATAAACCCTATTTAATTCCTTATATTAAATAGGGGAACTTGTCAGCCAATACATTGGTTTTGCAGACCAAACGGATGTCATAACTTTCTTTAGTTTATTTGATCGAGCCTCACCCTGAACTCTTGTGTTCATCCTTTGGGATAGATACAGGATTTGAGGTAAAGCGCTCTTTCATCTAAACTATGAAAATTATGGGGTCATTTTGACTTCATCTTTTTCAAAACTAAATTTTTTTTTTTAAAAAAACGTCTTTCCAAAGCGGGCAACGAGATTTCAATTCTGATGACCGACAGCTTCTTACGGGCAAACCCCGCACCAAAAATAGTGTCAACAGCTTCTGGTGGCTCCGTTGGGGATAAGCTTCTCTCTCCATTTAATTGATGAAAAAAAAAATATTTCATACATCGGTAATGCATTCATGTCCCTCATGAATCAAGATTACCTTTCTTCTGTTGGCATACTTTACCCATTTCTGTCTTGGGAAAGTACAGTCAACTCTTTTGAACTTAAGGATCATCTGTTCAACCATCTTTGGACAGAGTGATTCAGAAGGCCATTAAGGACATTTTGATCTTTATATGGGGTCGGACCCCCAATAAGTGTGTAGGTGGACTAATTCCACCTGGGCGTTGTGTACAGTGGGTCATGCACTGGATCCTAAAACATTTTAATTTTGCAAATTAGACCAAATTGCGTCATACTACGCAAATTTTGTAAATTTTAATCAAGTCTTTTTGAAAATTTTGAAATTTCCATTAACCTGGTCTTTAGACTTCCCTTTGTTAGTTTTAGTGTTTGCGCTAAAACTACAACACTTTGGCCATATAACTAACCCCAGCACTTTCTTTTGCAAAGTTGCTGCAATGACCTACCCAACTCTAACATTCACCTGCAACCTGCCTACAATCCGTGAGGCCCGCAACGTTGCTACTTGCATCAAGTTTGGAACAGGATTTGAAGATCTCGAGGTCACCCTTAGGAAGGCTCCTTTTGTTGTTGTGAAAGTTGCTGCTCCAGAAGTACAAGAGCCAGCTGTTGAATTCAAATTGAACTCCCTTGATGACTTTCCTGTTCACAAGAAAATCAAAACCTCTGCTACTGTCGCCATAACACCAACAACGACAGTTGTCCCTGCCACTAAGGGAAAAGAAAACG
>NW_018228250.1:112829-114260 GCF_001263595.1 Phalaenopsis equestris
CCCAACGAAGGTGTGAAGAATCTCTGATTGAGGCCAAACCTCTTGGGAGCAAAGGTATACCCTCACTAACTCTCCCGAGCCTTCGCGAGCTCTCCATTTAAGATGGCTTGTTTTCATGGTATGTTTACCATATATATGTGTTCGTCTCTTCAAGACGAACAATTTAAAAAAAAACATCAAAATCCATTAAGAAATGAGAGAGATATTAAGGTTTTAAGTTGGACGGCTCTCGGTGAAGGCCATCGGGGATGATGAACGGATGTCGTCCATTCTCGCGTGTATTGAATGGATGGCAGAGATCAAGTCGGATGATCCTCTGAAACGATAAATTGGGTCGTTTGGCAGCTGACTCAAAAGGCGGTGTCGAATAGAAGCACGCCGCGTGGCACGCCGCGTGGCTGTTTGACGGTTGACGGATCTGATGATCCAGTCAGCCCGTGGTTTAAATAAATAAGTAGGGGTATTTAATAAATTTAGAAAATAGCCCCTAAACTTCAAAAATACATATCTTTGCATAAAAAATTCATAAAAATAAAATAAAAATACCCTCTTGCTTAGTGAATAGAGGAAAATCATATGGAATTATTTTCACATTAATTTGATGCATAAATTATTTTTAAAAAATGAATTAGTGTTAGGGGTTTTTCAATTCTCCATTCATATTGGATTATCACCTTGACCCCAAATTTTTATATATTGTAGCCTCTATCTAGGTGCACAATTTGCGTATTTTTATAAAGACATAGAAGATCTCTAGACAGAGATATTAATTTTCTAACTTTTTATTCATTTTCTATTCAAATAATTATAAAAAATTTTATGTGGCTTAGAAAATTCTACAAAAATTCATGCAAGTTTCCTATGGCCAGAGTAGTCTTAAGAAATAATTTTATGATTTTTAAGAATCAAAACATCACTATTTTGAGTAAACTTTAATTTGCTTAAAATATTTAATTTGAAGCACACAGAGATTAAAATCACTTGATTTTTATACTCCATTGTGGCACATGAGTCAGAAAACTTATCATAAAAATTTCAAGTCATTTGGAGATCATTTAGTATTTTAAATTGATTTTTAAACGTGACCATCAAATTTGAAACTTAAATGATTTTTAAAAATCAAAATGTAACTCCAAAAATTATGAAACTTAGTTTTTTGAGTTTTCTGATATCAATGGGATTTAATAAAAATAAAAATATATTTAAATAAAAAACTTGATTTTAGGTTATTTTTAATTATTTTTAATAATTAAAAAATAAAAAAAAATCATAAAATATTAAACTCATAGAAATGTTCCAAATTATTTCCTAAATACTTAGAAATCATTGGAATATTTTTCTGAGGTCTATAAATAAAGATATCTATTTTTAAACCTTAAAATGATTTTTAAGGCTTAAAAATAGAATTTTTACCAAAATAATTCTAAAAAA
>NW_018228250.1:116580-134972 GCF_001263595.1 Phalaenopsis equestris
AATATAAACCCTATTTAATTCCTTATATTAAATAGGGGAACTTGTCGGCCAATACATTGGTTTCGCAGACCAAACGGATGTCATAACTTTCTTTAGTTTATTTGATCGAGCCTCACCCTCAACTCTTGTGTTCATCCTTCGGAATAGATACAGTATTTGAGGTAAAGCGCTCTTTCATCTAAAATATGAAAATTATGGGGTCAGTTTGACTTCATCTTTTTCAAAACTAAAATTTTTTTTTAAAAAAACTTCCTTCCAAAGCGGTCAATGAGATTTCAATTACGATGACCGACAGCTTCTTACGGGCAAATCCCAACCAAAAATAGTGTCGATAGGTATATTTCTTCTCATCTCAATCTTTTAAATATTGATAATGGAATATAGTTAATGCTTGCACACAAATCACAGAAAGCTTTCTCATAAAATCTGTCTCATATTGCACACGGAATTTGGAAGCCACTGATACGCCTAAAAATGTACTATTTTTCATGCTATATTTTATGATGATATTACACTTTAAAAGTATTTTTTCTTGTGTCTTTTGTTGTAGATACATCAAATTTGAATAATTTGGAGTGATTGGAGCAAAACAACAAAAATGGACCAAAACGGCACAAACCCGAGAAAATCGGGTTGATCCGGGGCACAACGGAGCCAAGGGGACCTAAACCAGTAACTTAAGTGCTTAAGCACCCAAATATGGAGCTTAAGTGGCACCACATAGAGAGGGGGGGGCTTAAGCGCCCAAAAATGGCACTTAGCTGCCAAACACAATTTTTAACATATCTTCTAGAATATACATCGGATTTGGACAATTTTTGAAGCGTTGCTTCATGCATCTCTTAGATAATTCATTACAACTGATAAAATGTAATTTATATAAGAATTTAAGATTGTTAGAAGGAGTTTTGAAGAGGCACTTCAGGCACCATTTGGAAGATTCAATGAATATGGATAGTTTTGAAGAGACACTTCAGAATCTCTTGGAAAAATATAAATAAGGCTTGGAAATATTTTTAAAAGAACTCTGAAACTCTTAAATCAATAGGTAGAGGAGAGGAAGGTTTGGATAAGAGGAATAATGCTTGGGCCTGATCCCTGGATGGGGTGGCAAGGTGAGAGAGAAAGAGAGTGTGAGAATTTCTTCTTTTCTTTTCTCTTTGTTCTTGGAGAGGATTGTAAGGAGATTTATTTTGCTATACAAGGAGAGTTGATTTCCATCAAAGATAAGTATTTTCATTGTATTTTTATTTGAATGTAGTACTTTTTTTGTATGTTTTAAAGTTTTGTTCAATGAAAAGTTCTTGTTATTTCTCCATGTGTAGTGAGTAGTTTTCTTTACTCTTTCCTCTTATAATGAATTAGCATGCATGTGTAGTATAAACAATTGAGTAGGGTGAGAATATATTGTGATGATGTTACTTTATTCTTCATTTACATATAAACTTGATCAACTTGCATGTTAAAATTTGTTGTGAGAATATGTAAGATCTGGGATGGTGTTGTCTCAATCAACTTCTCAATCAACATCAACTGTGGTAGAATCATATGAGATTGTATGGATGAGAATGTAGTCCATATTGTTGAGTGCAAATGAATAGGGAAGTAATCTTTAATGGGTGTATAATTAGTGGACTTTAGAGTGATAGGCTAAAGCCTCCTAATTTGGTCTATTATTTTAGGATTTCATGCGAGATGTTAGCCTCCAAGTGGAGGGATAAGAGGGAACTCTAGAGTGCGAGCTAGTATCTTGTCTGATCTTTTCTGCCTAGCCCATCTTCAAGCCTATTCAAAATTTAGGCTAACCAATGTTCTTTATAACATCTTTAGTAATGGTAAAGAATATAATTGTTCCTATTTGTCACAATCACTCTCACTACTAGTTTTACTTTTACACATGTCACTAATTTCATTGTATAAGGAAGGGTACTTTTAATATTTTAAACCCCACATTCAGACTTTCACTAAGTATTTTAATTTTCAACTAGAAGTAGTATTGTGGTGATAATTCTAGGATATAATCAAAACAAAACCTTTATCGACCTTCCAAGCTAGGGCGTGTTATTCTAAACTAGAACTTCCCTTGAAAGCCACCGTGATTAACCTCGATCTCCGTTCGATCTCCGTATGATCAATATTCATGGTGATCAGGGCTTAATCAGAAAGCCCTATATTACTTGATAATGATACGTATACTTGCGTAGAATCCCTACAAATATAATTGAAATCTTACTTGGCTTGGGATCAGGTTTTATGTACCATTACCAGGGATTAAACTCTTCAAGTAGTGGTGTCAACTTCATAAATCCTTACATATAAAAAATATTAGGATCAATGCGCTAGATCGGTTTTATCGTCGTTGTCGGGGATCGCAATGGTTAATCTTGACTTTTAGGAGAATTTTAGTTGAATTAATTAGACTTAGACTTGGAAAACTGTAGTGTTGTAAAAATTATTTTTGTGTTAAAACTGTTTGTTTTTTGTTTGAAAAAGTGTTGTGAAAATTCTGTTTGTGTGAAAAACAAGGTGTTTGCGAAAATAATTTGTTGTGTTGAATATATTTTTTGTTTCATTAGTTTAATTGTTAATATATCATTTGTTGTTTTACGTATGTGAAATAAAGGATCTGCAGGACTTGTGCCTTACAATCACGAGTTAGAAAAAAGGAAAGAAATCAAAAAATTGAAAGGACTTGAAAAACTAGAAATGAAAATGGAAATCATTCAAATTAATAACTTACAAAATCATCATAAATTATTTTGGGATTATGTAAATCCTACGATGGATGAATTTCACTCAAATATATAAACCCTCGTCGTAGAAGCTGACTCGTTTGAAATTAATCCAGCGATTATCCAACTCGTGCAAAACAGCCAGTTTGGGTGAACTCCTTCAAAGGATCCCTATTTACACTTATCAAGTTTTCTAGAACTTTGTACTACATTTCATTATAACGACATGTCAAACGATGTTATTAGACTAAGGTTTTTTCCTTTCTCACTAAGGAATAAGGCTAAAATGTTGTTATACTCATTAACACCTGACACTATTAAAAATAGGGAGGAGTTAACTCATAAATTCCTAACTAAGTATTTTCCACCTTCAAGGACAACTAAACTTAAAAACGATAAACTAACCAAGGACTACTAAACTTAGAAATGATATTATCTCATTTTGTCAGTATAAAGGGGGATCAATATATGAAACCTGGGAAAGACTTAAGGAACTCCTAAGAAAGTGTCCTCACCTTGCTCTGCCCGATTGGTTAATCATTCAATCTTTTTACAATGGGTTAGTAGGATCCCTTAGGTCTCTAATTGACGCTGCTGGTGGTGGATCATTAATGTTAAAATAATTTGATGAAGCATGTGTTATATAAAGAAATGGCTACAAATGAATTTCAATGGCCCTCTACAAGGGTAAATCCTAAAAAGGTAGCCAATGTTCATGATACAGATGTGATTGCAATTCTTGTATCTCAGGTTGCTATAATATCAAGAAAGTTTGACCAACTTGGAAAGAATCAGCCTCAACTTACTTTAGAAAGTGAGGAAAATTCATTAGGGCATATATTTGATTCTATCTTATCATATGAGACTTTTAATACCATAAACAACCCATATTCTAACTTTTACAAGCCAGGTTGGAATAACCATCCTAATTTTAACTGGTAACATAATACTGTGGGTGGAAATCAATAATGAGAAATAATTATGCAAATCTGAATGGAAGTTGGAATAATTAGGGGAATACAAACTATAGACCCTCATATCTAACAACCCCTTCCAATGATCAACAATTTGAGGATAGGAAGATATCTATAGAAGAAATGATATTGCTAATGCAAAACCAGTTGCAAAGTCAAAATGCTATCATTAGAAACATAGAGAATCAACTGGGATAAATTGCTAATTCACTTAGAAATAGACTCCAAGGAACACCTCCTAGCAACATTTAGATCAATCCTAAAGAGAATAATAATGAATAAGTAGAAGCTATACAATTACAAAGTGGAAGAGAGATAGAGGATGTGGTTAGAAAAGAGAAAGAAGTTGTGAGAAAAACAAATGAAACTAAAAGACCTGAAGAGCATGTTTTTAAGGATCTGAAAATTTTAATAACTCCAAATAAAATCAATTTAGAAAGACCACCACCTCTCTTTCCTCAAATACTTAGACAGTATGAGTTGGATAAACAATTTTCGAAGTTCAAGGAACTACTTAAAAAGTTAACGACAAATATTACTTTCGCTAAAGCTTTGGAACAGATGCCAAGTTATACAAAGTTCGTGAAAGAGATATTAAACAAGAAAAGGAAGTTTGGGGTTTACGAGACAGTTGCTTTTAGTGAGGAATGCAGCAATATACATCAGAAAGAGTTTCCTCAGAAACTTAAAGATTCTTCTAGCTTAACAATTCCTTGTTTATTTGGAGAAAGATTATGTGAAAAAGCTTTATGTGATTTAAGAGCGAGCATTAATTAAAAGGTTAGGTTTAACGATATTTCTCCAACTACTGTAACCCTTCAATTAGCTGATTGATCTATCATTTATCCAAAAGGGGTTATAGAACATGTGCTTGTTAAAGTGGATAAACTTATCATTCCAATGGACTTTATTGGATTAGATATGGAGGAGGATAAGGAAAATTCAATTATTTTGGGTAGACCTTTTCTTAATACTGGACAAGCTATGATAGATGCACAAAAAGGACAGTTAACTATGAATATTAATGACCATGGAGCTACTTTTGATGTTTGATACACCAAAAATATATGCATTTTTAAACCCATGTTTTATACTCATTTTTTGTGATATTACACTTTAATGGAAGGTATTTTTCATGTTTTCTTGCAGGTTGTTGATTTTTGATCAAGTTTTTAAATTTTAGGACTTAAAGCAAAAAGAATGAAATTTGGAGCAAAAATGAAAGAGTTGAAGATTTGTTCAGCACTGGCGGAGCCAAAAACAGTGTCGACATCATCCTTTGATAGAGAGCAGCAAATTAAATTGTGGAACACTGGTGCCGACAGTGCCCAAATGGGCGTCGACGGTTCCAATGTCAGTTCAACCCCTGTTTCTAGAAGATTCAATGAATTTGGACACTTTTTGAAGAGTTTCTGGAGGCACTTATTGGAGAACCAACCTAGGCTTTCTTTGGGGCAAAAATTGATCAGAAAAGTGACTCTTCCTGACATCTCATTGCCCAAATTCAACCTTATATGCATCACACATTCTTCCATTTTGCATTTCACAACCATTTAAAGTCCATTGTTCTTTTAATTTAGAGTTCTGTGGTGAGATTATGGGTGAACTCTTCTCCAAGAGTGTTGGAGAAGGAGAAAAGTGAGAGATTTCTTCTTCCTACAATTATTAGAAGAGGCTACAAAGGATTTTCTTTATGAAATAGTTTCAGATAAATGTTGTTTGATAATTAGTATTGTATGAACTTTCTTTCATATATGAAATTTGTGTTTTGTTGTATCTTTTTCATGAAGGCTAAGTAGTTTACTTTATCTTTCTCCCTACTTTGAGAAGATAATATGGATGGGCCAATATTAAAATATAAAAAAATTTGTGATGATTTTTCAACTCTGAACTTAATTTAATTTTTGATCTAACCAATTGAATCGTTAAAATATGTTGTAAAACATATGATCCGGGAAATGGAGTATGAGTTCTACAACAGAGTGAGAATCACATTTGATTACATGAAGGAGAATTTTATTCATGGAATTAAGTGCAAATAAATAGGGAAATATACTTTGTTGCTGTAGAATTGGAGTTATATAATTGGAGAATCTTTAGAGTGACAGACTAAAATCCCCATTTTGGTCTTAGTGTTTAAAAACTAAAGCAAGAGTTAGTCATCAGGTGAAGGGAAGTGGGAGCCAGTATCCTCCTAGCCTAGCTACGAATTTAGGGACTAAACCTGAGATTAGCCAATGATTTTCTATAACACTGTATCTGGGTAGAGACTTAAAATTGTTCTTGTTTGGTACAAAGCATATTTGAACCATTAATCCCGTCTCATTTTACCAAAACCTCATAATAGTGGTAAATATGCTTTTTCACATAAGAAATCTTCATCACATAAACATAGTTTAATAGTTTAGTAGTTA
Source organism: Phalaenopsis equestris (assembly GCF_001263595.1). Taxonomy (NCBI): domain Eukaryota; kingdom Viridiplantae; phylum Streptophyta; class Magnoliopsida; order Asparagales; family Orchidaceae; genus Phalaenopsis; species Phalaenopsis equestris. The sequence goes on from NW_018228250.1 coordinate 122,701, forward strand.
TTGTTTAAACTTTGTATTTCAATTTTGTTATTATGTAAATAATTTAGTCATGATAATATCTCAACATTCTAAATTAGTGACAATAATTTCGTTTTGACTTTCAGTGAGTTTCCTAGTAAATTTATCATTTCAACCTTCCCCGTGGGATCGATATTTGGGGCTTAAATAAAAATTCATTTATTACTTTATAACGATACGTATACTTGCACAAAATCCCAACATTAATTGCTTAAATTTCTAATTCGTAAAGTATTGCATCATGCTTTTGACACCGTTGCATAGCGGAGTAAACTATATAATTTTTACACAACTATATCACTTGGGATCAAGTTTTTGGCACTGTTGTCAGGGAAGGTAACGGTAGATTAAATAAATTTGGAAAATTAGGAAATTTAAAGATAATTATATATAAAAAAATTAAAAAAAATTCAAAAATTTCAAAAATCCAGAAAGAAAATATATTTTAATATAAGTGTTATTTTTAAGAAATTTTTCTTTGCTTATTATATTTGTTTATGTGAAATATTAGATCTGAAGGTCTAATACCTTACGATTCAGAATTAGAGCTTATAATTAGAAAAATTTGAAAACAATAAAAAGAAATTAAAAACTTAAACGAAATGGTGAATAACTTAAATAATCAAATAAAAAAAATCGATAAAAGATTATGCTAATCTGATAGCAGATGAACTTCACTTAACTATTCAAAATCTGGATGTTGCTGCTAATTCATTTGGGCTTAAACCTACTATTATCCAAATGGTAGAAAATAATCAATTTGGAGGAATACTTACTGAAGATCCAAACTTACATCTTGCTAGTTTTCTTGAAATCTGTGCTAGTTTTAAATATGACGGAGTGTCTAATGATGCTATTTGGCTTAGACTTTATTCTTTTTCATTAAGGGATAAAGCTAAGGCTTAGTTAAATTCATTAGCACCTAGATCTATCAGAACTTGGGGAGAACTATCACAAAAATTCTTAGCTAAATATTTTTCACCCTCAAAAACTACAAAGCTTAGAAATAATATTATATCTTTTTGTTAGTTTGGAGGGGAATCGATATAGGATGCTTGGGAAAGATTTGAAGATCTTCTTAGAAAATGTCCACACCATGCTCTATCAGATTGGTTAATAATTCAAACATTTTATAATGGATTAGTAGGATCCCTTAGATCAATTATACATGTTGTTGCATGTGGATCACTAATATCAAAACCTTTTGATGAAGCATATTCTTTAATTGAAGAAATGGATACTAACAATTTTCAATGGCCCTTTGAAACGGTAAATCTTAAGATAGTAGCTAGTATTCATGATTTTGATTCAATGTCTATTTTAGCATCTCAAATTGTTGTTATTTCAAAAAAGATTGATCAAATTGGAGTGAACTATTCTCAAATACCTCCAATATTAGAGGAAAGTTCATTAGGACAGATCAATGACACTCAATCATCTTATGAAACTTTAAATACTATAAATAATAAAAATAACAATCCCTATTCTAAATTTTATAATCCTAGATAGAAAAATCACCCTAATTTTAGTTGGAATAATTATAACAATTCGGTGAATCCCTGCAGAAATTTGAACAATCAAGGAAATCCTAGTTATCGACCTTATTATCCTCTTGGATTTAACTCTAATCCTAACCAACAAGTTAAGGAATAGAAGTTGATGATGGAAGAAGTAATGTTAAACATGAGATAAAAAAATACAAAATCAAGGGGCTGCTATAAAAAATATTGAAAATCAATTACGACATATTGCTACTACACTCTATAAAAGACCTTCTGTAATTCTTTCGAGTACTGTGGAAGTTATTCTAAGAGATTAAAATAAGGAGAAAATTAAAGCTATTCAATTACGAAGTGGAAAAGAAGTTGAAACAAATGTCCAAAAAGAAACTGAAGTTGATGAAGAAAAGGAAGAAATGGAAAGTGACCAAAATGAAGATGAACAAATACAAGGTCCTTTATAAAAATCATTGCCTCTGTTTTCTCAAAGACTGAAGTAGAAGAACAAAGGTAAACAATTTACAAAAATTTTGGTAATCCTTAAGAAGTTAATGATAAACAATCTTTTTGTTGAAGCTTTGGAACAAATGCCAAGTTATGTGAATTTTATGAAGGATATACTAAACAAGAAAAGGAAGTTTAAAGATCATGAGACCGTTGCACTCATGAGACCGTTGCTGAGACCGTTGCACTCAGTGAAAAATGTAGTGTTATTATTCTGAAAAAGCATCCTGAAAAATTAAAAGATCTTGGTAGTTTTACTATACTTGTGTTATTGGTGAAAAGTTTTATGGAAAAGCTTTATGTGATTTAGGAGCGAGTATCAATCTTATGCCTTTATAGATCTGCAAACGTTTAGATTTGGGAGAGATTTTCCCTACTACTATAACTCTTTAGTTAGCTAATCGATCAATAACTTATCTAAAAGGAGTTATAAAGGATGTATTAGTATTAGTAAAAGTGGATGTATTAGTAAAAGTGGATAAATTTATTTTCTTTGTAGACTTTATATTATTGGTTATGGAGGAAGATAAAGAAATTCTTATTATTTAAGGGAGACCATTTCTTGAAACCGGGAGAGCTGTGATAGATGTGCAAAAAGGAGAATTAATAATAAGAGTTAATGATCAAGAAGTAACATTTAATATTGCAAAAGCTATGAAATATCCAGCAATAGAAAAAGATAATGAATGTTTTAGGATGGAAGTAACTAATTATCGAGTAATGAGCAATTTAAGGATGAGTTTGAAGATAAATTAAAGTAAGGAGAATTTTTTAAAAACAAGGACGAAATAAAAGAAGAAGATTTGGATTATATTCAGGGAAAATTTGAAACTTTAGATTTGTTGGAAAATGATAATAAAAATATTATTCCTTCAAGTATTAAACCACCTGAACTTGAAAAGATTCCTTCAAGTATTAAACCACCTGAACTTGAACTAAAAATATTACATGCCCATTTAAAATATTTGTGTTTAGGATAGTCTTCTACATTGCCTATTATTGTATCTTCTAAATTAACAGAAATTCAAGAACAAAAATTTATACAGATGTTAAAAAAATATAAAAAGGCTTTTGGATGGACTTTAGCAGATATTAAAAGAATTAGTCCTTCTATTTGTATGCACATAATCATATTAGATGAATAATATGAACCTAAAGCTGGTCCTCAAAAGAGATTAAACCCAATAATGAAAGAAGTTGTGAAAAAGAAATTTTAAAATGGCTAGATGATGGAATTATTTATCCTAATTCAGACAGTGCTTGGGTAAATCCAATTCATTATGTTCCGAAGAAAGGAGGAGTGACCATTGAAGAAAATGAGAAAAATGGATTAATATCAATAATACAAGTTACTGGTTAGCGAATTTATATTGACTATAGAAAATTAAAAATGGCCCCAAGAAAAGATCACTTTCCTTTACCTTTTTTAGACAAAACATTGGATAGATTGGCTCGGAACAAATATTATTACTTTTTAGATGGATATACCGGTTATAACCAAATTTCAATTGCTATAGAGGATCAAGAGAAGTCAACATTTACTAGGCCATATGGAATATTTGCTTTTCAAAAAATGTCTTTTAGACTATGCAATGCACCTGCAACATTTCAAAGATGTATGATGTCAATCTTTAACAATTTTATTGAACATGGAATGGAAGTGTTTATGGATGATTTTTTGGTAATTGGAACTTCATTTGAATTATGTTTAAATAACTTAGAAAAAATTCTGTAAGTGTGAAAAAATTAACCTAGTACTAAATTGGGAAAAATGTCAATTTATGGTTGCAGGAGGAATGGTACTTGGGCATAAAATTTCTGAAAATGACATGGAATGAAAATTAAAATTTCTGAAAATGACATGGAAGTAGATCCTGCAAAAATTCAAGTTATTGAAAAATTACCACATCTAACTAATGTTGAAGGGGTAAGAAGACTTTTAGGACATGTTGGTTTCTACAGGCGTTACACAATAAAAATTTCTAAAATAACTAAGCCATTAAGCCAAATTTTAGAAAAGGACACGAAATTTGATTTTAATGAGGAATGCATAAAAGCATTTAAATTATTGAAGGAAAAATTATTCACTACACCTATAATAGTTCTACTTAGTTGGGAGAAACCATTTGAAATAATATGTGATGATATTGATTATGCTATTGGGGTTGTGTTAGGACAAAGGCAGAACAAAGTCTTTAATGTAATATTTTATGCTAGTAAAAATCTAAATGAAGCTCAAATTAACTACACTAATACTAAAAGAGAGTTACTCGCTTTTGTATATGCCTTTGATAAATTTAGACCTTACTTAATTGGAACTAAATGTATAGTGCATACAGATCATTCTGCTATTAAATATTTGATGCAAAAGAAGGATACTAAACCAAGATTAATTAGATGGATACTTCTATTGCAAGAGTTTGATTTTACCGTACTTGATAGAAGGGGAAATGATAATCAAATAGCTGATCATTTGTCTAGATTAGAAAGAGAAATATTAACTAATTTTGTAAATGAAATTTTAGAGAATTTCACTGATGAACATATATATAGTATTGATGAAATGAATGTATCGTGGTATGCCGATATAGTAAATTATATTGTAAGTGATATTTTACCACGTGATATAAAAAATTAACAATTAAAGAAATTTATATAAGATTCAAAATTTTATTTTTAGGAGGACCCATATCTATATAAACAATGTAAAAATCTAATTATTAGATGTGTGCCTTATGAGGAAACTAAACAAATAATTGAAAGATGCCATGATTTTGAATTTGGAGGACATTTAGGAATGAATAGAACTAAATATAAGATATGCAAGCTGGATTTTATTAGCCTACTCTTTTTAGAGATGTTAATGAATATTTTAAAAATTGCGATCGATGTCAACAAGTAGGAAATATTTTTAGAAGAAATTAAATACATCTAAATTACACATTAGAAGTTGAAATTTTTTATGTGTCGGCATTAGATTTTATGGGACCATTTATGCCTTCATTTAAGAATTTATAAATATTACTTGATGTTGATTATCTGTCCAAATGGATTGAAGTTATTGATGTACCTAGATGTGATGCTCAGAGTGTTTCTAAATTTTTAATTAAAAATATTTTTACATGATATGGAGTGTGGAGAGTAATTATTACTGATAGAGGAACTCATTTTAGGAATAAGAGAATCAAAAAATTGATTAATAAATATTATATTATACATAAATTCTCTACTGCTTATCATCCTCAAAATAGCAGTATAACAAAGATATCAAATCATGAAATTAAATAAATTTTAGAAAATGCTGTAAATCCTTATAAGTTAGAATGGTCTACTAGATTAGATACTACATTATGGGCATGCAGAACTGCTTATAAGACTCCAATAAAAATGTCCCCATATAGACTTATTTTTGGAAAAACATGCCACCTACTAGTAGAATTGGAGCATAAAGTATTTTGGGCTGTTAAGGAATATAATTTTTATTTAAAGAATGCTGGAGAGAAAAGATTATTGCAACTCAATGAACTTGAGGAGATTAGAAATGAATCATATGATAATGCAAAAATCTATAAAGAGAAAATGAAAATATGGCATGATTGGAAGATTCTTCAAAAGATGTTTGAACTTGGACAAGAAGTTTTATTATATAATAAAATATTGAGATTATTTCCAGGAAAACAAAAATCTAGATGAAATTTTTGTTGCTAAAGATCCTAACTCTAGAAAGATATATAAAGTTAATGGACATCGATTGAAACATTATTATGAAGGGCTCATAACACAATTTAAAGAAGTTTTAATGTTAAGTCAACCCAACTAATAAAATGGTATGTCGGGCTGACGAGGTTAAACCAAGCGCTTGATGGGAGGAAACCCATATATAAATATATATATCTACGTATTCTTATTTTGTTTGATAAGAGTTTATATATTAGTAGATAAAAATCCTACACATTTTTATATATTATAAATTAAGATAAACATTGGTATTAGAGGAAAATTTGGAATTGAATTGATCGAAAACATGAAAAGATGCAATTTTGGTCATTAACGTCGATGGTGGCAACATGGGCACTGACGAGCCCGCAGAAAGACCAAAGCGCGAACAACGCCATTGGGAGCGCCAACGACGCTAATAGCAGTTTAACGATTTTGGCAGATTATGGTGGACTTTATTGGGATTACGCTCCGTAATAACTACTTAGAGGTGTTTTTAATGTCATAAAAACTGCCTTGGATGACCAAAAACTTCCTATTTTCGAATTCTATTGCCTCCAACTCCAGAAATACTTCCAGGTATGGAGTTTTCAATAAAAGAAAGTTTATCAATTTTGATGTGAAAAGATTATACAACAAAGTTATTACAAAGAAGATGATTATCAAGGAGAGAGGCTTTGTCAATCACAGATTGATTAATCCAAGTTCTTTGATTGGTAAAATCATTGTACAAAGGAGTAGAGAAGTTCTGTGCTACACTACCACTGTAGTTGTTGTACCATTAGTGAATGAATTCTATTCCAACTTACATGAAATTACCCAAAGAGTTGTCTTCGTATGATGTAAGGCCGTACCATTTAACCCTACTCAAATCAATGAATTATATATGATAGAAAATGTTCCAATCAGTCATTATACAAATTTTATCCCTACTAAATATTTGATGCAAGATGCTTATAATTTTCTAATGGATGAAAGTGATATTTGGGAAATACGAGATGAATGATATGTTAGTTTCTCTGCTTCATTGCTTAATCCAATATAGAAGTAGTGGCATTTCTTCATTTCTACAAAATTATTCTCTACCATGAAAATTAGTAGAGTCACCAAGGAAAGTGCTATTTTGAATTTTTTCATTCAACTGGAAAACCCCATTAATATAGGATCTATCATATTTAAATTTGTTATGAGTATTATTATGAATGGGCTAATTTATAGACTTGAGCATCCTTCCACAATTTTCCTACTTTGCAGTAAATCTCAAGTTCCATATGAAAGTTGGAAAAAAGTTTTATTACCATAGGAGCCCATGATTCCTATTGATGATAATTATGTTGGGAATGGGAATTAAACGTTAGAAGTTAATTTGGATCATTCATCACATGCTACAACACCATTGATGCCAGAAACAGTTCAGTTGGAAGTTCACTTGAGTTGGAAGTTCACTTGTTGAAGAAAAGAAATTGAAGAAAATTGAAAGAGAACTTCAGAGTATTACGAATGCAATAGGAGATCTTAAGTACCTTTTTGATCACCTAGATTGAGGGATGAAAGAGAATTTTGATCATACTGGAACATTTGAAGCAGGATTAGTGCAGATGTTTAAAGAAAAAGGATGGATCAAAGAATATTTGACTGATCAATTCCCATACCAACCCTTCTACAATTTGTACGTTCAGTACCAGTCGATGGGAGATATCAGAGGAGGAGAAAGCACTGAAGATGAGGGAGAATAATTGAACAATTTGGACTCTCCTGGACTCTCTCTACTAGTTTAAAATACTTATGTACTTAATGTGATTGTGTGGATTTGATTTAGTTTATTTTGCTTTAAAATGCTAAACTTTGATTGAGTGTATAGTTTTGTGTCAGCGTTTAGTGTTGTGGCTTGATTTCAATGTTGTTTTATAATTTAGTTTGCTTAATATGTGTGAAAGTGCGATTAGAAAAATGTGTTTGTAAAAGTGTATTTTCATATATAAGAGTTAGTTTATTGTTGTTTGTGAAAATGTTTATTTGTGAATTATTGTTAGATAAAATTTGTGTTTAAAAATACCAAAAAGAATTTGGAGAAAATTGAAAGGAATTGAAAATTGAAAAAACTAAAAAATTTAAAAAATGGAACACTTAGGCCTTCTGCGCTGACGGAGCCCTCGACCCTAGAACAGACTTTAACCCTTTAAAATTTGTGATTTTCACCGTAAGCAGCCATTGTTACCCTTTAATTCACCTTCAACCTCCAATTTTTGCACCTAGGGCTCGCATTTGCTTGGATTTGAGGCGATTTTAAGGCAAGGGAAATTTGGATTTTATCTTCTCTAGGTAAGAGCTACACTTTGAACTAAAAAATTTTGATTTTCACCAGGGATTTATCTCACATTTCCAAGATCTGAAAATTTTGGAATTGTTTAAGAGATTTTGAAAAAATTCTTTGGTGAAGAACTCTTACTTAGTAAATTTAAGTATAAAGCGTTTTACTTTGAAATTTTCAAAAAAATTTAAATTTATTCAAATTTTTTTGAATTTTCTCTAGATTTTCCATGGCACCAATAAAGAGCAAAGGTAAAAGAAAAGTAGATTATGTTGAAAAAAAATTTTTTAGCATCAAGGCTAGTGCTCAATTCAATAGTCTACTTGAGCATAAAAAAGTAATTTTGGATCGTGGTTTTAAAAATTTAGGAGGAGAAGTAAAGAGATCAATCATTGCTTGGCTGCAGGAAAATTTCTGTTATTTTACTGTCGATGCGATTATTGGTGTAGTGATGGAATTCTATGCCAACTTTACTGAAGCTTCTGATGACTTTGTTTTTGTTTGTGTTTTTGACTTTGTTTTTGTTTGTGGGTGAAAGGTGGAGTTTTCTCCAAGAAAAATTAATGAATTTTATCAGTTGGAAGATGTTTAGAGTTGTCAGTATAAATCACTGCTACTAATGAGGCCTAAGATGAGGTTTTTTCTTTTCTTACTGATGGAAGAGGGACCTGGAAAGTAAAAAATGGTGTTAAGGTAAACTTTCCTCTTTCTATGCTTAATGTAGTATCTAAGGCCTGTCACTACTTTTATTTTTGAAAGAATGATTCTATTAAATCATCATAGTGAGGTAACCAAGGATAGAGCCATCCTGAAATTCTGTATTCAGCATGTGATGAGGATAAATGGAGGCTCTATTATCTATATGATTACTTGATCTATTGCTTTGAAAGAGACCATTGGTGGTTTAACACACCCTAAACTTATTTTTGCACTCTGTGAGTAGGCAAGAGTTGATTTTAGACCTTTGGAAGAGAGGATTGAGCCTCCGAGACCTATTGAGCTTGCCAATATAAAGACATATGAATCTCATGTTGATTGGAGATCTGGAAGTAAGACCAGAGATATTCCTTCTACTTTAAGGACCCTTACTTCTAGTGACCCTACTAACCGAGAACTTTTAGACCAGATGATGACCCAACAAGGAGATATCGTAAGAATGGATCATTGGTTGCAAAAAATGAATGCCAGAAATGCACACACTGATGATTTGATACAGCAAAAGTTCAAATATGATGCTGCTTATGATGATGCGTTGGTGAGATACATAATGGGTGGTCATTCAGTTCAGTTTCCTACTCACCCTATTTTTACTCCATATCAGCGACAGAATTTGGATGATGACGAAGAAGATGATGATAATGATGATTGGTGATCATTTTTTTAGTTTATGTTTGATTTTACTTTGTTATTGTGTTGTTTGCTTTTTTTATATTATTGAGATTGTTTGTTAGATTGTGAGACACTGTTTTGTTGTTATGTTGAGTTTTGAACTGTTGTTTGTAAAACTGTTTTCCTTTCTTAAATTCAGTTTAATTTTGTTTTTAGTTTTTCTATTTTATTAAATGTATTGTAATTAACCCTTTCTCAGCAGAGTTTATATGTATTATGCACAATTAAATGTTTTAAGTCTTGTAGTGTTTTATATTAGCAAATGCAGTATTTCAGAATTAAAGTTTCAAAATCAGAACCTTCAACAGGTATGTCTTTTCTTTATGTATTTAAAGTTTTCTGTCACCCTTTATTTTCCAGTTCTTCATGCTTCATGCTAAATCTCTTAAAAATTTAAGTTTTAAAAATTTAAGTTTGGGGGGGTGGGAGGTAGAAAAATTCCTTTTTAAGAAAAGAAACTTAATCTTATTTGTCCTCACTTAGCAATATTTAAAAAAAAATTAAATTTAACATGACCTTTGGTATTGGGGGTTAACTTTAGATAACTATATTTATGTTTCAAATATATAGTAAAATTAAGTATAAAATTTCAATAATAAAGGTTAATTTTAGAGATTAAGATATTTGGTATAAGAGAAAAAAAACTATGTTTTTCTATTTTAGGTAAAGAAAATTGTATTTTTGAAATATTAAAAATCTTAAAGGTTCATGTAAGAAGAAAAGAATTAAACTTTATGAAATCTTTAAGCTAATATAAATTTTTTAAGTGAAGAAATGTGACAAGTTTTTGACTTTAAGAAGAGGATAGTGAAGTTCAAAATCATTAAAGGCTATCCAAATATAGTAATCCTTACATATAAAAAAAGAAGAAAAAAAAAAGAAAAGAAAAGAAAAGAAAAGAGAAGAAAATAAAAGAAAAGAAAAAGAAAAGAAAAGATGCGGGAAGAAGCTTGAGGAGATGCCTAATTAAAAATTGGCTTCACTTGAATCAATTTAAAAAAGAAAGCTTGCTACATTTTCTAAACTTTTATTTGAGTATTAGTTTATTTACTAATAAATTCTTATGAAGTTCTTTTTCATATGAATACTTTAAGTGACTTTAATATGACGATTTGCAATTTTTCTTGAAAAGAATAGAGAATCCGAAATCTTGGACTTGATTGCTAAATATTCTTACACCTTTAGTATTAACTGAAGTTGTTTTGAATTTTTCTTAAGTTATGCTATCGTATTTAGTAGACTAAGATATGGAAATCTAGAATTTAAATTCTTTACCATAAGTCATATTTTTTTTTATAGTTGAGAAGTTACTTAAGGACAAGTAACATGTAAGTTTGGGGGATTTTGATACACCAAAATATATGTATTTTTTTAACCATATTTTATACTCATTTTTGGTGATATTGCACTTTAATGGAAGATATTTTTATGTTTTCTTGCAGGTTATTGAATTTTAGGACTTGATGCAAAAATAATAAAATTTGGAGCAATAATGAAGAAGTTGAAAATTTGTTCAGCGCCCACGACGCCGTTTAATAGACAGTAGCAAATTAAATTGTGGAATACTGGCGCTGAAGGTGCCAGAATGGGCACCTATGGTGTCAATGTCGGTTCAGCCCCAGTTTTTAGAAGATTCAACTAATTTGGACGCTTTTGAAGAGTTTATTTAGGCACCTATTGGAGAACCGATTCTAGGCTTTATTTGGGGCCAAAATTGATCAGAAAAGTGACTCTTCCTGACATCTGATCACTCGAATTCATCCTCCTACGCATCACACATTCGTCCATTTTTCATTCCACAACCATTTAGAGTCCATTTTTCTTATAATTTAGAGTTTTGTGGTGATATTAAGTGTGAACTCTTCTCTAAGAGTGTTGGAGGAGGAGAAAGTGAGAGATTTCTTCTTCCTACATTTCCTAGAAGAGGCTACAAGGGATTTACTTTGAGAAAGAGTTTCAGATAAGTGTTGTTTGATTATTAGTGTTGTATGAACTTTCTTTTATATATGAAATTCGTGTTTTGTTGTATCTTTTTCTTAAAGGCTGAGTATTTTACTTTATCTTTCTCCCTACTATAAGATATGGTGAAATGAAGAGATAATGTGGATGTGCCACTGTTAAAATTAAAAATAAATTGTGATGGTTTTTCAACTCTGCTTTTAATTTACTTTTTCCTATGGCCAATTGAATTGTTAAAATATGTTGTGAAACATATGATCCGGAAAATAGAGTACGAGTTCTACAACAGAGTGAGAATCACATTTGATTACATGAAGGAGAATTTTATTCATGGAATTAAGTGCAAATAAATAGGGAAATATACTTTGTTGGTTGTAGAATTGGAGAATCTTTAGGGTGACAGACTAAAATCCGCAATTCGGTCTTAGTGTTTAAAAACTAAAGCGAGAGTAAGTCTTCAGGTGAAGGGAAGTGGGAGCTCTGGAGTGGGAGCCAGTATCCTCCTAGCCTAGCCATGGATTTAGGGACTAAACCTAGGATTAGACAATGATTTTCTATAACAATATATCAAGGTAAAGAATTAAAATAGCTCCTATTTGGCACATGTCATATTTGTACAATTTATCTCATCTCACTTTACGAAAACCTCATAGTAGTGAGAAAGATATTTTTTCACATAAGAAATCTTCATCACGTTGATACACCTAAAATATATAGTGTTTTTAGACATATTTTTATATCTATTTTTGAGATATTGTGCTTTAATGGAAGATATTTTTGTGTTTTCTTGCAGATACAAGTAAAAAGGGTGAAAAATGCTTAAAGGAGTGAAAAAGGATCAAATTTGGAGCAAAAAGGTGAAAAATGTGCAAAAG